>NW_020170405.1:123991-131469 GCF_000524195.1 Echinococcus granulosus | reverse complement strand
GGAATTGTTACAGCTTCAGAGAGAGTGTGGGAGACTACATTTTATCGTTGTAACTCTAGTCGCAAGCTTTTCTGGATAGCAAAAGTAGGCAGGTCACTCTGGAGAAAGTGAATATAACTTGCAGTGCAAAGTGCAATATTCCACTGCCTACAACAATAAACGGTTGAAACAACACATAGGCAGTATACTTCACCGACGGTCATTACTTATTCTAATGTGAATACGTGGAACTCCATTTGTGTTCCCTCAGTTGAGAGAGTGATCTCGCTACTCGGTAGTGACTTACCCTCTCAATTTCTATGCATTCGTTTGGTTTAATCTGTACCATACAGCCATTCTAACCCAACTTCCGTAACTGGTGACTAATGGTAGCAGTCAACTTGATGTGTTGTCCCACTCAAAACTTCTGAATAAGATGCCATCTGCGCCTTCCAATTTTATAGATTACTACTTTAAAACCTCTTTAGAAAGACGTCTTTTTAATAATTTGGCAAGGCTGAAGAGATTTTACGGAAAGATATTAGGAAGAAGCCTAAGTTTTGTCTTCAAAAGGAGTCCTCTTGCATGCTGGCAAACGAATAATTGCAAGGCTGGTGTCCTACAGTTTGGTCAAATGATCCACGACACTAATACAAATGGCCAAAATATGATGTTATTTGAGAGAGAGATGATGTGATGTCAACTTTGGAGAGTGAAAACTAAAATTAAACAATTATAAATTCTGGGGAAAGACCAACTAAAATGAGCATCAGGTGCCTCCAAATGCCCCATCTAGCACGAATGATCTCAGCAACTGGAGGTACAGAAAGTTGTTTCGTCAGTGTGGCAACCCTAATTATGCCACCACTGTTCTTATTCACGAATATTAAGTGCTTAATATTCACGAATATTTACGAATATTAAGTGCTTAAAATTATATTTATCGTGGGAAATACTAAATGCTGTTTTGCTATTTTTCGGCTGCCTATTTTTTATTAATCTAAAGTTTGTTAGCATTTTTGATTTTGATCTTCTCTACCATTGGGAAAAAGAATGAACATATTCTTAAAACCTGGAAGGAGATTGTAGAGAACCTAGGTTGATGCATTAGTGTAAAAAAATACCCATTTTTGTTCAACGGGGGCTGAGCTGCCAAAATACTTTTAGGCATTCTATAATGCTTGGTAGGAAGGAACCAAGGCCTGTGCGGGTATCTATGACCGTTGTCATACCAACAGACCCCAGTGTTTACATAAACTACACTTCAAGTGGAGTTATAAGCCCTAGTTACTCTTATGCATTCGATTCTATTGCTTTTAATGGTGTGTGTAACCTACACCCTGAGATGGAGCTCGAAGAACCCAATTTCCTCTTTGACATAGAACGAAAAGGAAACCTATCCTGAGTATTTCCCTCCTAGAAATAGAGGAAGCAGTACTCATGGGGGAGATGCAAACGACACGCCTTATTTCGAACAACCAATATAAAATGAAACACATTTCGGTTTTATAGGCCAAATTTCTGCTACAATAAGTTACAATCACATAATATGCTTATTTTATAAGACTCTAGTACTTTGGTCGCATTATTTTTCCAATCTGATGGCTCAATTGTTCACCAGTCGGACGTGAGTAACAGTCTCACCAGACGCACAACATGGCCACGGTATCTGAGTTACTTCCGGGAGCATATCCATTTATCTTTCCTTTCAGAGCATGTAGAAGCAACATCTAAAAAATTTCTTTGATAAAGCTTCAGGCCCATTATCCAGCTGAAACTAGTCATTTTAGCGTGCTAAAAACGTAGCCTTCTTATTTATGTACAGAAGAGTTGGGACGTATAGTAAAGAATATAAAGCCGTTACGCCAATGTGGTGATCCAAATGCGGAGACTTGGAAGTTTGCGATTGCTGTAGTACAATTTATTAAACAGGTATGCAGTCCAAACCTCCTCTAAATGCAGCTATAAAAGTGGTCCGACCTTAAATGTTAAGTCGACTGGATGGACCAAAATTAAATAACTCCATTCTATGCACACCGATGGAGAAGTATGTGTTTCAACAGTTGGATAATCATTGTGGTGATGTATTCACCAGCACGCTCCAGACACGTTTCGAATCCAAATCAGTGTCATTGCCTTTAGAAAATCCACGAGTACCTCCAGCATTTGTCAAATACTGATTTCCCAGCTCACTTAACAGAGGAGAAATTAAGACACACCTGAGTAAAGAGATAGTCTTTTCCGCAATGATGTACAACTCCGACACGCAGGTTGTGCGACAAATCGGCATTTCTTACCACCAACTTTTTGAAAATTAATCAACCAATAAGGTCAAAATGAGAGACTATAAGGAGACCGGAAACGTTAGTGAGGTCCTAGGTGTATCCAGATACATTGACATGGTGTAACCTCTTATCAGTACCACTTTTCCATAAATTAAAATGATTATTCCATAAAATTACAGTGGAATCTGTTGCGATTCACGGTTGTCTGCTTTAAAAGTCCAGTTAGAGTAAGTTGCGATGGTGCAGAAGCCAGGTTCTCTCCAAATTCTTTGTTATTGCTGTATTAAGAGAAGATGCATTAGCAAAACATGCCGTGGATATATGGTTCAAACAGCAATGTGATGATGAGGATGCCATGGCGTATCACATTCAGGAAGACCTAAATGACGACACATGATTATAATAGACAACAAGGTGCCACCATTCGCCATTGCTTATTCCCAACTCCGTATTTCCCATTCCTCAATAACCATTCACTACTCACTGCCCGCACGCCAATTGGGGAGTAAGGTAGGTGGATCTCACATACACGCATTAAAAGGTAGTAGACGTTGACAGTAGTCTTTAGAGATGATCAAATTGAACTTCACCCTCTTCACCTCTTTCAAGTACATTGTAAGAGCGAGTCGCGCACGTTGGATGGTTTGTTGACTGCCTAACTGACTCTCTGGACGACCGACCGATCGACCGACTAACCATGATGCAGTATGTAACCCGGATTCCAGGGGTCTGTGGTCTGTGCATAGCGCGAACGCACGTTCCTCAAGGCAGGGAGGTGCTTAACCGCGTGTATGCGTGCGAGGACGCTGGGAGAAGAAAGCTAGTAGTCTAAGTTCACCGTCCACTACTTATTGTAGCACTGCGCCTACAGCTTCCCAATTAGTTAGTCAGGTAAAACTACCTAGTCTGTGGAATTGTTACTATCTGTGCTGAAATTTAACATAACCGAGTGCTCTTTCCACTGCAACCGAGTCTTGTTATATTATGGTGCGAAGCAGAAGTTGTGAATAGATTTTTTCGTAGTTTCTCTAGCTGGCTGTTTTGTTTCTAACTTTTCGTTTACAGCGCTACAAGTGGCTCTTAAGCTCCTCTTAGCGATACTGAAGGATGAATGCGCTTTGAATGCAATCTGTGATAACTGATCCAAGGATCATTAGTTCACTAACAGAAGTGGAATTGATGGTCACCACGACACGAGATGGTGATGAGAATCTGCAAAGACCTTCGACCTCATGTAGTGCAGCTAATTTTGTAGCCAAAACCAGCACATTTCTGTCACATGTCAAGGTTTACTTTAACAATTCACTTTGATTAGAAAAGCTCTTGAGCTTTACCGTAAAAATCTTAGGAAGTTCGTTAAGTTTCTTTCACCTCATCTATCATACAGCTACAAAACTCAATTCCACTTACGCAATGACTGTTGAGAATGCGACGACGCCCTTATCATGTTAGTGAAGTAATAAAGGGTTTGTATCAAAAGCCCTGCCTAATTCCATTTGTGATTTATCGGTGGCACAAATTCAAGGGATGTATCTTAAGGTCTTGTCAATTTGTGGCATTTACAAACTACGTCAAGGCGTATTGTCAGCAGATTGGCTGAGTCTAAACCAACAAAGTGAATGTAGTATGCTCTTAATCTGAATACTGTTGAATCTTTGTGTTAAGGCAGCGCGACTCTAAGTGGAACCCATCCCTTGTGCACTGTGGTGGTGAATTCTCCCCTCTAATCCTCACTCCAAGCCTGTTTATGACATTGCATAAAGTAGTTGTGATAGCTGCCTTGCAAATTCAAATATTGTGAAATGCAGGAAGAAAGAAAGAAAGAAAGAAAGGTAGTACTCCAGGTGGCATAGGTATATCAATATCTCTCTTTAACTAGAGTGAGGAAAGAACTTTCTGAGATGCAAATCAGGAATTAGAGGTGCCACTAAATAGGAGTCGGATTAACGGCCAAAATTGCGACCTAACACGATATTTGTATATGTGATTTTTCTACACTTTTAAAGCCCTATGCCTAATGATATTTATTAATATTCCGTGCTTTTGAAACTTCACTATTATCCAATTGAAAAGGGATCATTTTACATGGGAATAAAAATCAGCCTGTACTTTCGTATGACTCGCTTAGGACTATTCAACATGGAAACAAGTTGAAAAAAGGCCAAGTATATATTCACAAACTAGAAGTGAGTTCACTTCAAGACGTTAATGATGTTCATTGTTAAATTTATTACGTAGAATGGATGACCTCCTAACCATCAAAACGCATTGTATACACCCTTCCTGCTTCAGCATAGCCAAGCGTTTTTCCCTCCGCCTGAGGCTGTAATCAACTGATCCCTTGCCACTGTACCGTGAGCCATTTGTGCCACTAGGCATAGGGCCTTCCCTCCACTAGAGGCTGCAGTGGTCTGATCCGAACTTACGCATCATCCAGTCAGCGAGATTGTTAACTCACTATTTCATAGCCATCTCGGAGAAGAGGAGGTGCAGCGCAGCCCAGCACAACGCAGCAACAAGGTGACTCCCAAATCATCGCCGAAACTTATTGTAGTGCTTCGGTTTCTAATTTGGTCCTCGGTTCATGCCTTGCTGCAACTCGCAGCATTTAGGGCAAAGTGAACCTCTTAGGTAATTTTGGGCTTACTTTACGGGGTAGCCAAATTTGAGCATTCTGGGTTGAAAGACGTTGCTGCTTCATCTTGAGGCAGACAAAAAGGAATAAAAAACGCTTTAAAGATAATCGGCTTAATTTGTACGAAAAAATCATCAGGTGTGGGTAAGAAACCTAGAAATGAGCCCCAACTTCTCCCTAAAATTAACCTCAAAGTTAAGCGAATTTTTTTTCTCGAGTAAACATGTGAAGATTTCCTCGACTTTCCGTTTCTTTCTTTCACATAAGCTGAGATCCACCAGACTCTACAGTGGCATTATTAGAAAGGTATCTGTTTATCTACCGACGATAGACAATGGTTATTAAGAAAGCATTTCAACATTATTCAAGTTTATAGAGAAGGAAAGCCTTTTGCGAAAACAACTTTAAAGGGTGAGTTTTTTGTATTCTCACTGACTTCGGTTCTGGATTAGAAGACAAAAGTAATTATTTTTGTAGCTCATGCATGCATTGTGGCATTAAAAGTTGGGTGAAATGAGTAATAATTCCCTGGGTTCCTCCTTTTCGATTCTTCTTTATGAGTCACAACTGGACGACTTTTAGCAGCAAACAAGCACGTGATTCAGTGGGACGGAACTGTAGAAATTCGTGTGTCGAACTATGCGGGCATTGGGGTCCCAACTCTCCGGTGGTATTTCCACTCAGGCGTGGATGTTCTGCCACCCTACTGTGGCCGAGGGCAACTTCAGAGAAGACTAGGGGCGATCTACATCATAAGGCGACCGAACTGATACAATACACCTCTATATGGTTACATTCTATTTCTGCAATCCAAAAGACTAGCATCACATAGTTTAAGGTCTTAAAACTGAGAATTGCACTAAGTCGAGTCTGTCGACAGATGATAATTTACAGTCAGTGCTTACTCAACTGCAGTGTCTTTTTGCACACGGCAAAGTACAGCACGGTGCACTACATAGCAGCACAGGGTGACATCAAATTTGACGATTAGCGAAGAGTACAATCTAATTTGCCTCCTCATCCTCCTTTCAAACACATCTCTTAATCGCGGCTTGTTCTGTTCCATTGGCAAATTGTCTCGGTTTTGGTGGTTTAACGAAGCCTACACCAGAATACCTCGAGCCACAAAAATACTATTTGCTGTCAATTAATCAGAGTATAATGTTGACTTTTTGACCTGACTATAGATTTTGTAAGGTCAACAGCAAACACTGATTATTTATTAGAGGTGACCTCGAGTGTTGCGGTCGCGTTTTAGCGAGTAAAATGTAAGGTTGTGTTGCAGCAATCAAAAATGCTACACGTTGCATGTCGACAAGTCGCCCAGGTCATCATCGCTTACTTTCGCATTTCAGAATGTAAAACAAGTGACTGACCTCGCTGCTTTTTACTAGAGACGGGTAATCTAAAGTTTTATTCAGTAGCATTTTAGCATTAACTTTATTCCAAATAACTGCAGTTAGAAAATACGAATAATCGCACCACTTCGGTACAAACCATCCGCTATTTCGCAGTTTGCCAGGAGTAAGGGTTTCAATAAGCTCTTGGTGAAGCCGCCAGTTGAGTCATCGTGGGAGGGCTTTAGCTATTAATGTGTCTTTGTCCAAAAATCCGTGATGGAGGGTGCTACCACCTCCAGACCCACTAACGCCTTCGTGAGTGTTACCCACTGAAAGAAAGTGAAGAATAGCCTTTTTTTTCAGCCACTCAATACATTGCTTAAAATTCATTTTACCCAAATCATAGCCTCCTCCAATCAAAACAAGGTGTATCACATGGTTTGGGGATGCTTAACAGAGGTCGAAAATGGTGCGTGAGAAGTGGAGAGGGAGTGTTGCAAAGGTGTTGCAACCGAAGTGAAGGATTGGGTTTTCCAGGTAGTTTTGTGATTGCATCGGAGGATGAGAGACTTATAAAGCCTCAAAACGTTTTGCCTTATTATTCTTCCATTTTGTAAATGGGCATGGTATGGCTACCCGTGACTCAATGCCATTTTTGGACAGGCAAAATTAGGGTTAGGAGGAATACACTGTCGAGTAAATGACATGTATCAAGCTATCAGAAAAAGCATGCTACCATACTTCACCCATTTAAGTCGTCCCAATACCGAAGAGGTGGTAGCGCTTCCCCTCCAAACAGAAATCAATCTTTAAAATCTGCATAGCTGTCCGGAATGCAAGTAACCCATTCTATGTAGACACAAAAAATGGGTGAAAAATATGCGATTTCGGGTGTGCATGAGACCACATCAAATGCGGTGTGGACAAAGTGAGGTTGTAAGGAAATCACAAATTAATTCAAATGAATGCACAGAAACCGGGAAGCAAAAAATACAAAGAATGATTCGAATAGGTGGCAATCAATAGCAAAGCAAATTGTTTTCTGTGTGCACCGTTAAATTCCCGTTTCAGCAGACGGAAGTGTTTGGCAGCAAAATGCGGGCTACATTATCTTTCTCAGTATTCCTATCAAGTAAAAGGTTGCAACAGTCCGAATGGCAATGTTTGTGTGCTGCCTTTATTAGGATACCTACAAATAGATGCAAAGTCTCAAGCCTTCCCTCAAGTTGTAACAATTTC
>NW_020170405.1:120672-123891 GCF_000524195.1 Echinococcus granulosus | reverse complement strand
TAAGAGCATAGAAGAAGGCAGACTATTAAAGTAGAGAGCGGCTGACAGGCTATAAGTGTGGCTCAAAGGCCACGGTGCCACGGCGAAGATACAAACCACCAAGACTCATGACCCAAAGAAGCGAGTCAGAATTCTGCATTTGCCACAGAAGACGCGGGAAGCAATATCACATTTCAAAACAAAAGTTACACTACTGGTGTGGTTGTTTTAGCTAATATCGCTGTTGCAAAGTCTACCCACCTATAGGAAGGCTGAAATTTACTGCTCTATCTAAAGCTCTGATTGTGATTCTAGTTATGCTAAGTATGTTCCTCGAGCACTTATGAGCACAAACAACTTCGAAGTGGGGAAAAGGGAGACCTCATCAATTCCCGAAGGTCTTCGAAACCTGCTTTCCCTCTTAATTGAGAGAGTGTCGTCTTCATCTTCATTTAACGGGAAGGGAGAATGACTTCATGCCTGCTTCAAGGCACTCTGAGCAGTCGAGTTGCAAATAATTGACGAGGGTAGATTGTGAGGCCTGTGACGAGGCGAATCGGTGACTCCCACCATCGCAAGTGACTTCCCACGCAGTCGTCAACCAGTGATTTCGTGGAATAAATGAGCTGCACACCGTGAAGCAACAATGTGGAGCGGATACCACCTCCACCCAATCACATGTCAGTGCGTCGCGAGATTCAAATTTAAGTTAGCCAATGGCAGACTAGCGGGAGCATTGTGTGTGCCAATGCAGCGCGCACCCACTCATCATTTCAAGCGCCTTGGAAAATAAGAACACCGGAGGGCAGACTTGAGTGAAATAGCAGCAAACCACTTTGCCTACTGACACACAACTCAATTGCAAGTGACAATTTGTGGATGGGATCTGTAATAACTGCCAAACCAACCAGCTCAATAAATGAGTGACTGAGTGAATGAATAGGGATTGATGGTGTATTTACACAAGGACTCTGTTACACTCCGTGTTATGAGCATTCTTTGGTGCATCCCATCTTGGATAATTAATAGAGCAGAATGCGAAAACATACTCCGACACCGCGATTGGTGACCTTTCGTTGGTTTGTGTCTCATTGTGCCCAAAACGTCTCGTCTGGTGTTTGAGTAAGTCGACGATGTTTTAAATTACTAGGCGAGAAGACTGTTTGGGCGTTAAGAGAAGAATGGGCACCATTGTGCGCAACCGGTCCAGCTATTGTGGGAAGCACTTTTGGCTTACTCAGTACTGCAACTAGGAGGGTGAAGTATAGCAAGGCAGCAACAACGCAACAACGGTGTTGTGAGATCTACTTCAGAAGCACAAATTCGCGAGCGAGTACAAGGGTGTGTCACGAAGCATGTCAAAACGCCACAAGTGTGGGCTTGGATTCGCCTGTTGCAGACACGCCTGGCAGTGCTAGTACATACCATTTGCTTGTGAGTGGGTACGTGCTGCCTAGATGATGGAGAAGCTGCGCACACGATCGTTGTGATGCAGTCATTCCATATTAAAAGGGAAAGGCTTCAACGCCGATGACCGTCAGTCATTGCTGAGTGGCCATTAGTTAATGGGCGATGGGAGCTGGGCATTGAGGACGACATGTGAAATGCAGACTACTGGCAATGCAGTCGGAGGTTGATTTGGTACTTGTCTAGTAATTGGACTGCTGAGGTAGCCACTTCTCACTCAATTATTTGTGCAACATCTCTGTGTTCCTAGTACAATACTTTGTGGAACAGGCTGAAGTATTGATGCAAAGTGGTATTTTTAGGCTTAAATCGGTGCTGCGCACCCATTCAGCGCCACTTGTGAGTAGTGTAAGGCCTTCGAGGCGACGATTTTTCGTGTGTTCGCACCACAGAGCATAGACATGCGTCCACCTACCAGCACCACTTTCTACTTCATTGAATACGCATTTCATGAAAATGTCAGCACAGCCTGATGTGATTTTGAGGTTGTCTGCTTGACAAATCCACTTTTGGTGAGTTGCGGCAACGCAAAGCCAGCTTCTCCTCAGATTTGTCATCGTGTTGCATTGTGAGAAGGCGCGGTGGCAAAACATGACGTGGAGGAATGGTTGAAGTAGTAATGTGGTGATGAGGGTGTGACGCGTATGATAATCAGGAAGACTGGAATGTCCACGCATGATTCGAATGGAGAATTGAGCGTCACCAAACAACATTCACTACCTCATATTCCATGATCCATATTTCCATTTCACCACTCACTACTCACCATTCATACACTACTCGGAAAGAAAGGTGATAAGAGCAAGTATTTGAGGTGGAGGCAACGAGGCAAATGAATTACACCCATATGTATTAGCGGTCGACAGACACAGACAGTAAGCCTCTAAGATGATTCAGTTGTTCTTCACCACCACCTCTTTCACGTACCTTGCAAAATTGCACCACACACGCTAGGTTGTTTGCAGACTGCCTGTCTGCCTGCCTGACTGACCTGACTGCCTAGATGACTGAACGACTTACTCTCTGTGCGACCAACAGATGAATTGACTGACCGTCCGACTTGTGATGTGAAGTGGCCTCTGTGCATTGATATTCCGAAGCAAGGCAACATGTCATTGGCCCTCCCCAAACCATCCACTCACTATCCAACACACACACACTGTGGCAGGACGTCGTACACAAGGCCTCACACTTCACATTTGCCCAAATGAGTCGTGTGACGACCAGCACCTGAGGACGGCTGGGAGACGAGAAGGAAATCAGCCAGCATTGCTCGAAAATGGCCCAATGATACTTGTGCCAGTGATGATTGCCTCCCTTTCCCGTCAATGGAATTACACGCTTGCATGAAGACGGAGGTGGCTACGGCCAGATTCCTTGCTGATAGTGGTGAAACGCATTTTAGCGTGGAATTCGTAGTTACGTTGTCCTGTTAGGAAGCGATTACGGACTGTAGTGGTGATTATCTCAATTCTCTTCCACTTAACTTTAAGAAATAGTTCGGAAAATACTTTGTTGTAAAGATGTTGGTGGTGCTTTTTGAGCACCAACCTACAGCTCCAGATGTGTGCATGCACTTATTTCTCGGCACGTCCAAAATTGTGTTCATTCTGGGATCGGGACAGCGATTGCAGTGGTGACTGTTTCAACATGGTTTGCTAATTAAGTATAAGCAACCCTTTTATCGAATCTGAGTGCATTATCAGTCATTAACAGGTGAATAGGCACTAACACCGCATTGTGTGAAATCCTCCCTCGAAATTCCCCACACGT
>NW_020170405.1:95073-120572 GCF_000524195.1 Echinococcus granulosus | reverse complement strand
CGCCTCCACCGTCTCAATGGAAAGCTGACCACGACCCGGACACCGTTGGCCTAATGCGATAGCAATCGTCGTACTTTTTTGCTCAAGCATTGCAACTGGTCTACTCAAAGACTAGGAAGTGTAGAAACCCACAGGGCAAGGATACCCCATGTATGTTTTACTGCTTTATCTTTAACCAGGCTGAAACATTTAACGTATTTGTGATGCTAGTAGCGAAAGTGTTAGGAAATAAGCTCAAGTAAATCTACTGGTTCATAATTCTTTCTCAGGAGTGTACAAATATCCGCAGGAAAGAGTTAGAAAGCGAAAGAACAATAAGGAATTGGGTACTGTCACAACGATTGATCGGCAAGGAAACAAGACGAGGATTGGGACTGGTCGGAGAATGAAAGACGATGTGTGTTAGCGGGGACATAATGAGGCGTAGCGCACCTCAATGGCAGCATTCCTGTTCACCCATGATGACAAAGCGGCGGCGAAAGAAGAGGAAGTAGCCTAGACAAGAGCCAAGGAGCAGGGCCACGAGAAGATAGGCGTTGTAGGTCATAACGACTAACATTAGCATGTAGGAGAAGAAGAGCTGGATCAGATGCATTAAACTCTGGAGTATGTGATCCGGGTTACAGTAGCTGCGCCATCTGTGAGGTGAGAAAAGGTGGTAATTCGACACAAACTCGACTGAAAAAAAAACCACTGCAGTTAAACCATATAGCCTGAGCGATTGTTTATCTAATGAGATTGCATGTGTGCGGATTGGAAATATTTACAGTAAAGCTCATCAATAGCCAGTTTAAAATTCATAAGAGGCTACTTCTTCCCACCCAGGCATTACATCCATTTCTAGTAAGAATTAAAAACCTTCCGACTGGCAAATATTATTTTAAAAAAGTGGGGTGAGTGAGGTTTTAAGAACCCAAAGCACAAACCATTTAAACAATCCTACAAGCAGGTTTCCGCTCTCACGTTTGGAGACTGAATAAGTGAAATATGATCATGAAAGATCTAACATTCAGGCATCCAAGACATAGTTGCTACTATGCCCATAGTAGAGCAAGTCAAATTCACTTTTTAAAGAGAAAAAGAGCACAAATTTACTTCTCGATAGCGGATTCAAACGCAAGGGGCTTAAAGCTTAAAACAATACTAGTTTTCGTTATCCGAAGGCGTCAGGGAATGTAATAAGTGGTTCTTCGTGGTTTTTAAAATGAAAAAATCTTCATGCATCTCACGGCAACTTAGGTAAGGGAAAAAACAGTATCCAAGATATGTGGTTTCCGAGATCAAGTGAAGTGCGAGTTGTCAAAAAACAAAACTATAAATTATGAGGTCATTAATCAGCAACTGTCGGATACCTATAAGAATTAAAGTGCATAATTTAGAAATGATTATTTTAAAAAACCACCGTTTACTTTGAAATACGGCTTTTAATTATTCGGGTAAATCTAGAACTAGGAATAAAAATGAAATACTACGAAGAATATCACTGGTAAAAAGTAAAAGAGCCGATGCACCCTACGTAAGCACATGAACGCAACAATGACTTACCCAGATCCAGTTCCTTGAACTAACGGCACCACATGATCTCCCTGACGCATCCCACCATCGACAGCAAGTACAGAAGAATGGATCGCCTCGTCGTAGATGGTAGAATTTGCGTGGCCACCTGGCGATAACGGAGTCAACTTTTGGACGAGAAGGTGGTCACGAAACCCCTAAATATAGCCATGAATTTGTCAAATTAGCTCAAGTGCAAAAAAGGAATAGAATTGAAAAAAAATGGTTGCACAATGTCAAGGGAAAATTACTTTTATCCCTTCGTACAAAAGCGCCAGAAGAAAAACACCAGCACAAGCGCCAATCAATTCTACAAATAAATGATAAAAAGGCATCTGACTTCTTACTTCCGACAGTATCTATGTGCCACGTTTCAAACAAGAGATGAAATGGCAAATCTGTATTGAAATACATCTGAAATGAGTTAAATCGGTAAAAATGGCGTTACCTTCATACTGTGCATGTTATGGTGCATTTCTCCACCTGAGGAATTTGATGAATGATGCACAGAGTACACCCGTGCCGTAGGATGACTAGCCCGAGAACCGCACTGGGGAGATACCGCAACACCCGCCCTACTTTCAAGGTCGAATAACTGATGTACATGAACTCCCAAAAATAATTCTGCACTTATTGCCTGAATTAGATGCTGACAAATATAAAAAAAATTTAAAGTGTCCTTGCTTGTATAATGATTTAAAGACTTTGAAGAGTCCATATATGCCGTATTTTCCTTAACACCTAACTGCGTCCCAATGCCAGTTTCCTAACAGGAGTCCCTACACTAGTACGCCAAAAACCACAATCTCAAGCGTGTTTTTGTATTTCGAATTTACAATGCAATGTATCCAAAGGATATTGAGCCACCGTATTCTACTAACCACGGGCGGACTAAAAGCTTTGTTGAATGAGCTACTTCAAGTTTGCATCTTCTATCTCCATCGTGGCTCTACAGAGCGAACTTCATCACATCAACCCCACGCCAGATCTGTTGTTCATCAATAAGATGGCCCTGCGTGAATGCCACTTTCCCACCTCGGAGGTCGACAAGGCGCATTGGCAACAGAAAACGCTTGGTATCAGAGAGAACGAAATCTAGCAGGACATAATCTGTGAGACGAAAAGGTGAGCATCACACGACAGCACGGTTACAACAGAATGCCTCAGTCAGGCGCCACCAAAGACAATAGATTGCTCAACGAAAGCAATACACCGAACACCAAAACTAGCAGCTCAATGATAAGAAGGGAAAAGAGAACGGATAAAGTGGAATGCATTATGATGTCCTTTCCGAAATTCGCTGCAGCAGCTCCACAAAACTAAAACAAAATCCAAGGTGATTATTGATTGCCCTACAAAAGGGTCATCCCCATCTAGCTACTTTGCGCTCACAGTGATTTGATCGCAGACTTTGGACGAACATAGTCTGGAAATAGCTTTTCTATTGGCTCCCTGGGCAACGGTCCATACACTAGTTCTCCCCTATTAATAAAAAATGGAGAAGAAGCTAAGTCGATGAGGGAGATTTACCGCAGGTTTTATGCAACGCTGATGAAGCAAACACAAAAAAACTCAAAACACAAGCCAAGTAGAGAAATGCCCACTCTTCCCCACGGTCCATAATAGCTTCCAGTCCGGCGTTGAGTTCAATGAATCGACAGCGCAGGCGGTTGCGTTCGTACAGAAGGCTACGGAGCTGCTCCAAAGCCAGGAGGCTATCCCGCTCCTCCATTCGGTCCCGCACGTTCGCCACCGCCTCCATACCTTCTCCCGGTGCCACGTGTAGCGGCATTGCCGGAGCCAGAGGTGACTCAACCTGTGATAAAGAAACAAAATTAGTTGACCACACGATCTAAGAACATTTCATGTAGTTCATTACAACAGAGAACTATTATAATTCATCATGACAAGTACCTACGATTACCAGCAACTTTTAGTCCGAACATGGGATGAAAACATTGCTGGGTGGGAGCAACTAATGCTAGCTGGAGTGTCCACCAGATTCTTAATAATAAAATGCAACAATTTCCATCGTCCTTCACTCTGTGACTACAAATTTCCTCGAGAGTGCAAAGTCGCTTATTAGTAGTAAACCCAAAATTCACTTATAGTTTGGTAATCTGTGCTATCAGATGTGTATTTAGGCACTTTGATGCCTCACTCTTTGGATGAAAACAATCACACATTAATCCCTGCTGACAGATCACTGCGACTGCTATTTGTCTAAAACACCTTATCAAATTCCACTTAACAAACAGTTGCGGGACGTATTGACTTCTGATCATAGAAATTAAAACAAACTCCCCAAAGGAGAACGCAAATTTACTAGACACAAAACTACCACCAGCATCTAGCCAAGACCTTCGGCACCACTTGTGAGCAGTTCACACGCAGATGAGTCGGAAAGGCAAGACGGTCTACGTTTGTCGAGACGTCACTCTCACATGGAGCATGTTATAAAACTAGAAATGCCACAAATATCTTTTTTCAGTGGACTTATTCAAGAAGAGTAGAGATGATTGAAAAACGAGTTTGAGCTGGAGACTGAGGTGTGGACAGTGAAGCAACGTACCACCGGCGATACGTAAGATAGAAGGTCTGAATCGTTCCTTAACACCAGTACCTATGCTATGCGAAAGTGATAGCTACTTCTTTTTGTCCCTTACCCAAAAGCACAAAAATAAGTTACAAGTCTAGAGTTTATTTGAATCGGTACTTTATCATGGGGGGTGAAATAAATCATTATCACAAGAGAATATTCCGACTGAACAAATTCAAAACTCACTAGTTATACAATACAACTAGTATTCACACACTTCAAGCATAGAAAACGGGTCAATTTTTCATTTGCCGAGACAGTGATTTCAACAAATTATGAGAAATCCCTTTTTAAAAAAGCGTAGCCTGTAAACCATCTCCATGTGATAAAGGTGAGCTAGTGACTTTGAACAAAAATAGGAATGAAGAATTTTGTCCTACAGTGATTGACGGATGGACTAACATAATGCACGGTCTCGGTACATAACACACTCCTCAGAATCCTCCTTACAAAAGACTTTCTGCAGTCTCATGAAATAGGAATCACTATTTCTCAAGCATACTGACGACAAACAGGTAACAGCGTAATTAAAATGATCCGAGGTAACTGTGGCCAAAAAAAACGTTGCAGTTAACCAAAAAAGATCCTTTTTTAAACGAATTATTTAACAAACCTAAATAACCAAGAGCGAGCCAAATTAATTTTTTATTTTATTATTACTGGTTTTCGGGGAGGTGATGGGGGTGTGAGGAGTTCATTTTGTCTTACGGTAGGTGTTACATGGACAAAATAACGCAAGATCTTAACGTATGACGATCAGAATTTTCTAAACAGTGCCACCAAGATTCAAACTATAACCGACTTTTACTATTCAGCAAACTAAAATCATTGCGTTTCAAATGGGACAAATGACAAAACAGAGTTTTAGGCTTCAACACATTCCGCAGAACCTTTTAGTGGCTAGGAATTTCTACACTTCACATCCACATTTCATTGCAGTCAAATTAGCAAATATTTTCAAAATAAGATTAAAATTCATCTACAAGATAGGTGTGGACTTTTGTCCGGTTAAGGCACCCCTGTAGCGGACTATCTGA
This sequence comes from Echinococcus granulosus, assembly GCF_000524195.1. Taxonomy (NCBI): domain Eukaryota; kingdom Metazoa; phylum Platyhelminthes; class Cestoda; order Cyclophyllidea; family Taeniidae; genus Echinococcus; species Echinococcus granulosus. Next base: position 115,382 of record NW_020170405.1, on the reverse strand, counting down.
AAAAAACACGGAAATAAAGCCAAGCTGGACCTCAGTAATGAACAAGGCAACTGATTTGTTTTTGGGTAGAATAAGAGCCTCTCAACAAATGAGGACGTTAAAGTATGAAGTAACGCACCAGGAAGCCTTAAAGTTTAACGCATTCATTACGCTTCAATCTTTTCGAAATAGAGTTACTACTCCTTGCATAGGATAAAGGCACTAAGAGCCAACCACGAGATGTTCAAGAAATAAGACTTGTTTTGAAATAAAGCACCTTAGAAAAGTTGGCGGAGCATAAGAGGAATGCCTGCCGCATTCTGGATAGAAAAGAGCTTTGCATAAAACCTATACAATGTAAACAGAGCGGAATTGCAGCTTCAGGATGATTGGAGCCTAAGACAATATAAGGCAAGATCTTGGTTATTAATAGCCGAGGTTTCACTACACATCTTGCAAATGCTACAATATTATCAAAAAGGGTAAGTGGCGTTGCCCAATTACTAAGGTAATGAATGAACCGAAAAGTAGCCCCCATTTAAAACAAGAATGAGAACTTAGCAGCTCTTTATCATTTACTAACGCCAAATTACCACTTTTAAAATACGCTGCAAAGATACCAACTTGGTGCTAAGTAATCTGGACACTGCGAGATCAACTGGGGGTAGAGGAACATCGCAATAAAAGTTGCCATTTATAATGAGAGGGGAGCGTTGAGGGCAGGGAAAGCGAGCCTCACCTGCTCATTGCTACCCATAAGAAGGGAGAGCTCCTCCAGTTTCTTCTCGCAGACGCTCAGTTTGGCTTCCAACGTGGCATGCTCGGAGCTGAGGTGGTTAAACTGGCTCGGAGATCTGGCGGCCATGAGTTGGCCTGATTCACGCGCCAGACGACACATCTCCTCCTCCACCTGAATGAAGGCGGAACATTCCGTTGACTTGTTAATAGCAAATAAAGACGTTTCTTTCCACATAAGTACAGCTTGCTTCGGAATAAGTAAGCCATTAAGTCGGGATATACCAAATTCGTTTCATTCAGTAATGTTAGACTAAGTGACCAAGTCGGTATTGGATAAATGCATTTCAGAAAGGATTGAGATGGAGGGGTTTGGGAAATGACCTACTAAATGATTTTGTAATTGTGGCATTCAAAAATTACCACGAGAACCTATTTGGCATCAGCAGCATGCCAGGGTTGGTAGTGACAGTAAGTAGAGAAGCTTCTTCCGCAGTGCATACAGTTTCCTCTCGCTAAATTCTTTAACCAGCATTGAAGACGCACATTTCAGGAGGAGAGTGTGGCTAAGAGATCTCACAATGAGTAGCTGATTAATAAAGGTGTTGTTTGAGTTGGCAGCCATAAATTCTTGCACGGAGATGATACACTATTCATTTTGCAAACGCAATAATACGATTAACAAAAGTGCATAAAATGAACACAACTGAAATAAGATCCTTCAAGGAAATTCAAGACTCATGAACGGATATGGAGTCGGAAAGCCACTTTAATACCAGCTAGTATAATCACAGTGGAGATGGAGGCCCCTTCCTACATGCATCCCCCCACCGCCATTTCATACATACAGTACGAATGCATTAATAGTCCGATGCAATACAAAGTTGGACAAATTCCAAAGTGGAACTGAAGTAAATAAGAGTAGGCCGCCAAGTAAACGAAAAGGCAAGCACGAGGTTGAAGCAATGAATAGTTACGTGAATATGCTGATGCCAAGCATACAACAACATTAAAATATTAAAATACATGTTTCCTTACTGCACCACAGTAAATAAACATAATCCTAACATCGTATAATTTAATGTAGTCGAAAGAACAGTTATTAGTGATTATTACATTTACGTTAAAATAAAAAATTGAGGCTTTAAATGCGATGCATGTGGTTCAAAGGCTAATTTTACCATTAATAACTCAACAGGATATTACAGGCCAAATTAAGACTAAAGTACAAATAAAATTTACCGCATCGATTGAAACCTCGATGAAGAGGAGCTCCTGCCTTGTCTCCTTAATCTCCCGTGCCTGGTTAATTACACCAGCCTTCAACAAACGGATCAACTGCAAGTCGGCAGCACGACCTTCCATAAAACGGAAAAAAGATAGAATGTTTAATTTTCACGATATAAAAAAGCACAAGTGGGAGGACAAAATTCAGTAGGTGTAGCGAGCACGAAGAAGAATGCTTGTTTCCTCCTAAAGCCAATAGTAAACCGGAGTGATAAGGATCGCATTGGCGATCCCGAAACGCTATGTGTAAAACCTGTGATGAGGGTGACAAGTGCGCCTCAAATTTGGCATTCCATCAACTGAAATTGGTATGTGCATAAATTAAGACGGAATCTTTTGTTCCTTCATGAGCTAGGAGTACAACTGTGAATAGTCATCATGAATGTAATAAGAAAGTTTTACTGTTTTTAGTGCTGTCATGTCACGGTGTTTAAACAGACTATAGAGTCCTCAAGGAAGTGTTTTTCCAGCTATGCAACTTCTCGAACCTATATCATGCCCTATTTTAAACCCATGAAAGGGAATATAAAGTAAGTACGATAAACAAGGAGGGAGTGATTTACATGGAAACCGACAATAAGATTTTTCTTTGAGTGTTTCAATTTAAAAGAAAGGTCTTAAAATACTTAGAAATGGTATCTCAAAGCACCTGGGAATAGGAAATGGGATAGATATGGCATACAACAGGGAAGCGTTCTTCTGTTTCATTTTAAGAGCAATGTCAAGAATGAGCAGAGATATACGTCTTAAAGCTTCCTGAGCAAGGTAAAAATAAAAAAGTATGGTAAGTGAGACGAAGTGGTGCTCAATTTTTGGTGGAGAACATCAAGGAAACTCACTTTCCTGATGGGTGAGGAGGAGACGCTCCTCGGTGTGCGCCAGCAGCGAGTCCACCTCGCAGGGTTTTATGGGTAGAGAGAAGGGTCGGTGTAGATATTTCTCCTGCCCCGCCACCAGGTCCGCAACGCAGGGCTGTGTATCACCCACCTCCACCTCCTCCTCAACATTCTCCAGCTGGCGCTTCAGTCGGTGATTCTCAGACTCCAACACAGCAATTCGATCCAACAGCCTCTGGGTCTCGTTGTACCAGCTCTGCTGCATTAGATCCAAGTCCTGGAAGAAAAGGTATCACAATACTTTAAAATTTTGTGCGTACATTTACGTATTCCCTATGTGATGGATCAATTTGTAAACTGGTAGTACAAGGACAGGGAATGAAATATAAATGGCATTTAAGTCAAATCAGATCTTCCAATTTAACAGCCATTAAAAGGTGTAGTACTGCAGTCGTACTACACGCCTTACTAATTGAGAAGTATGAATTTAATTTAGGGGATCACAATTGACACTTAACACAAGAAAATATACCAGGCGGATAAAAGTGAAAATTCTCGCTTAACTACTTAAAGAGCTCATATTCAATCTTATCAAGGGACGTATGACAAACGCACTATCCTGACAAAACAGCAGATGCCATCAAAACTTCCGTTCCCTAAAAATGTGACTGGATGGATAAGTTAAAAATTCTGTTCATAAGTTGATAAACGATGGTAAAAACCAAGTTCTGTAAACGCAGACGATAAGAAATTAGGAACAAAAAGCGATGAATACACGCCATTTATAATGACATCATTAAATGTTAACGATAACATATAATGCAAATATGTCACCCCATATTGAAGCCAAGTGTGTAAATTACCAAAGTGAAATCCTGGAAGTCATAATCACTGCGCTCGCTCTTTAGCGCATCGTGTTGTTCTTGGAGTTCGCCAATCAACTGTTCTGTATCAGTACAATGGCTAACGCAGTATTCAAGTTCCTCCAAAACATGTATAATCCTGTACATAAGACACTCAAAATCCTCCGGTCCATGTTCATCGATCAACAGTTGCAGCTCTTGGCCGATTAGTGAAGCAGCCGAATAGACATCGGTCGTTGTGCAGATGCTCATTGGAGAATTAGTCTCAAGATCTAAAAATCGCCAACTCATGAAGCGACGATAAAGCATGCACTTCAATAAAGCTTCAACTACCCATTAATGATGGAAAAAAATGCAGTGCCTTGAAAGAATACTACTAAAGTGTCAGTGGAATTCAGCTGGCTCAAAATCAAAGGAAGCCACTGAATTTCAGAGACAACGTTCGCCTACTACACGAAAAAAAAACATTAACATTTATATCAAACTGCAGCAAGACTACGACTCGATGACACGTAAAACTGACCAGGAAGCCGGCACCGTCAGCAGACGATCATAATCTGGACCGATGAAAACCTTGAAATCCAGTTAATAGAATCAAGACATCGTTTAGTAAAATAGATGCTTTCCTAGAAGTTGATGGTGAAAATGCGCAAAAGTAATCACGCTGCACAATAATTCCAGACAAAAGCCATTGAGTGTCATGCTTAAGACTTCCAACTTAAAAGTCCCCATTTACCTAGGATAAAATTTGTTTATGCGTTGCTTAATTCTGCTCTTGCTGTAAAAATGCAAAATTCGTTTTTTTTTTGGTGTAAAATTGTACCAGTAACAAATAGGTTCATTAACTTAATTACGACTATTAACATACGATTTCATTGTGATTGGCTACTGCAGGAACAAGGTTATCACGAGGGTACTGGACGTGTTTTGTTTTTGCCGTATGTTTATTAACAATTCAGAAATTGGTGCTCTATCACAATGAACGTCTCGATTTTACCAAACCGCGATCTGCTTGACCCAAAATTTCAATCCTACAAGCTTTCTAATGAATCAGCGACTATCATTGCCACTTTTGAGAATGAGGGTATGTGAAGTTACTCGATTCTTCTATTTGAATAGGGATTGATCTAAAGTCACTTCCGCTTAATGATTTTTCGAGGTCAAATATACACCTTTCATCGCTGCACAATTGTCTGTTTCAGGATCCGTTTTCTCCTAATCACTTATATTATGTAACAACAAATTGCAAGGTATTTCACCACTTCTCATAAGTTATTGGTTAGCTTAAGGGTTTGATTATTCCTTCAAAGAAAGAAGCATTTACGAGTGGCCAAACAGTGTTTTCTTTTGCACAGAAGCCGTTGGCTGAGTCAGCCCTAGTCTATAACGCTTCATTAGTGCTCGTTAGGGATTATGCCTTACTCTCTAGCGGTTCCGATGATGTTTACCTGCTTGAAACTGGCGATCGATTTTCAGAAGCCCTGTCCCTTTGGAAAGTATGTGAATTTGTCCTAAAGTTGTTTACGTAACTTCAAAACGACCATTTTTAAGCCCTCTCTTTATAGATGGTTTTCGAGCATCAAGCTGATTTGGCTTCACAATCAGGGTACTTGGTCGATGCCAATCAGACACAAACTGCTGATGGATCAGTTCAAATAGACTACATCCTCCTTTCTGTCTATAGTGCAGGAGAGGAAAAACCTAAGGTTCATATCGATTGGTTCACAATCTCTCGTAAGTGTTTTAACCGCAGTGAGGTGCATTCCTTCAACAAAATTCAGAAAATTAATTACTTTTCCACTCACCAGAAAATTCGAATAAGTGGTGCATGTCACGCCATCGGCGTCTGTGCTGTTCAACTTTTCCGGATTACATCGCCCTCGAAGGCAACGCCTGTTCCCTGTCAGTTCGTTCAGCACAGCCACCCACGCCTCTTCTTGATACGGCTAATCCAGACATCCGACCTTCGCCGAAAAACCATTCACCTAGTGAAGCCATCGACGTTGAGGAAAACCTCTCTGATGCTCGTTTCACGTGGACACAATCACTCCCGTCCATGCCAGAGGGTGATAGCACCCTTCTGAATGTTCTCATAAAGCTCAACGACAAGTATCATATTTCTGACCCCAAAACCGCTGTAAATGTTGTCTGTAAATCCTGTGGAAGTGGTGCTGATCGTGGTGAAAATCTAATTTTCCATCGACTGGAGGTCGGATTGCATACAGAGGAGGGTGACTTTCGGCTGTGTGATGCGCGTCTTTTTGCTCCTGTACGAGATAGTGGCACTATGTGGACCTATGACCGTGAGACTAATAGGTGAATCTCCATGTTTTTTGTTTCCTCGACTAAACGCTGCCTTAGTACCTTTTATCTAAAATACCAGTTACTTGCAATGCCAAAGTAACAATGCCGTGATGTTGCTAGTATTGACGTTACAATCGTGAAGGAGGAGGCGGGTACCTGGCCGCGTCTCTTTGCTGACCCTGACGAGGAGAGACGTTTGGGTGTTCGATATGACGAGGGATCTTTGCCCGCAACAACCACTGACGCTCCTGGTGAAATGATGCAGAGCTGCTTCAATGTGGAACAGCTTGAGGACGTGGATATGGTTCATGAGGAAGATGAGGATGACGGTGTTATGCAGCGCATTGATGGCGAAACACTAAAAGTTGTCCTAAGGGTTAGTTTTAGATTTTAGTCTCAACTACCAGGAGTCATTTCTTTTAATTATTTGTTTTCTGCCCTTAACGCCTGATCGGACCTCAGGATTGGTTTACCCTTGTCTGTCTTTTTGTATGATCGCATTCGCTTATGATTAAATCTCGTTTTAGTTTTAGAGGTTCACACGCAATCACCCATCTCTATATGCTGAGTTATCGAATAGCGTCGTATTTTCTATTGGTTAGCTATACCTTGCTAGTCTTTTCAATTCACAAATCCCCACCACTTGATTCGGCTTATTTGAAGTTCATTTCGCATCGAACAGATTGTTTTGAGAGTACTCAAACGTACTATAGCGAAACAAACCAAGGTGGCAATTAGTGTGCCATGTTCCTTGAATTCACGAACCACACTTACCTCTAATTGGTATTTGTATCCTAACGACCAAGATAGAGGCATGCATTATTTTAGTGATATACCGGTCACTTCAAACGCATTTGTTCAATAAGGTCAAAAAATGCCATAAGTTGTTTGATTTAAGTTTCACAAAACCACATGACTCACCCATTCGCTTTTACTAGTTTACCCCATGCTTATGTGATTAATAGTTCTTAAGGCAGGGGTTTTGCTGCGAATTGTTATCAATGCTGTTTATTACCTGGCTTTAACTCTAATATTAATCGGATCGCCTTAAGATGATCTTGTCGTTTTATTGAGAGACCATTGTTTTAGTTAGCCATTTTTCTTCATTAGGGTGAAATGGTAGGTCATCAGATGCTCTACATAGCCCCAACTTGTGTCGGTAGCAATGGACTCAGTTCACCCTCACGCCTTCTCTGCACGCGCTACGACGTGGATGGCCTTTTATGGGCACCGCAGCCACATGACACTACACATCCCTGGGCACACGTGGCCACTCTACAGGCCTTTGGTTACGTCCTCGCCAGCAAGCAGAACCGCCGTTTCATTGCCTCACCTCCTCTCAACCTCGCCGATGCTCCTATCTCTGTCGCTTTCGTTGCTGTAGCTGACATCACCCGTCACGTCTACGTCTACTGGCAACCATCTAAGAACTCCCTTACTGAGTTGCGCCACCGAAATTCTGGTGATTTGAGGCCGGGCTCCGGTGTTGTTCACGTGGCCTGGCAACAGGTCATTGCACTGCCCGATGCCGAGAAGATTATCGGCTTCGCGGCTGTGGCAGGTGGACCCTACGCTGCGTGTGTGGTTGCAACCCCCCATGCCCTCTACTTGATTTGTCTGGACGAAGGAGAGGAATAGGTGTGCATTTTACTTGGTAATTTTGAAGTATGCAGGATTTTTTAAAATAAAAGTCGCAAAACACAGAATGACAGCAGTTGCATCTTTGCATTGAGATCTGTGGCATAATTCGGTAATATTTTTGGGATTTGCTAGTGTAATGTTTTTCTAATTTTTTGTGGGGCATTCGCAAAGTGAGAAATGATAAATTTGTCGTATTTTATGCTAATAATTAAATCGTAGTGAGAGGGAGATGTGTTTATTAGTCATTCGGATCATTCATTGGTCATTCGAGTGGTCTACGTGCTATGGCTGAATTTCGAGTTTGGTGAATTTTCTCGAAGACAGCCAAGCTCCTGCGACCATTGCTGGATGGTAGGCCCTAAAAATTCCTATCAAACGGGCGCAGACTTTTACTATTAACAGGCCAAAAATGTGGCAGGTGTAAGAGCTCATTCCTACGGTGAGAGCTGCCGTACAATCCGAGCATTGGAATCGTGAAAAGTGAAGTTCTTATTTCTAAGTATCTTTTCATTTGGTTGGTGAACGATCATTTCAGTTCGCCAATAATAAAGCGTAATTTGTTTTGGAAAAGCTGGATTGGGGTTGGTATTTGGCTAAATACAAATTTGTACGCTACGTATACTGATTGAAACTGTATCAACATTTATTCTGCTTCAAAACTTTACATAAAAGGATATTAAGTAGCTGGTGTCATGTTTAAACGAGTTTCCTGATATGCTGTTTGATGCGTATCCAGAAGAATTTCAAAAACTGAAAGGTGACAACAATTGAGTGTAATACGCAGTAGAGGTGGGATTTTGTGCGAGGTACTTGACATTTTCAGCAGCGTGGGATTAGCCTGGGAAATGCACTTGGGAAGTAATGTTGGTATTCGCACGTTGATATTCTTTGCATACCGATGCTAACTCATGCACTCTTCCTGGGCTTGAAGTGAAAAAAAAAGAACTTTTTATGCGACGTTTTTTCGATTTTGCATCGATAATTAGGCTTTTGACCGTACTTCAGGCCTGTCAACGAAGTTGAACGAATTTATTTGTTGGGTTGTTTTCATTCATTAGAACTGGCTCACCCTTATTTTAACATCGTTGGACTTGTGCTAAAATATTAAGGCCAATAGCAGTTAAATATCACGTTTGTTTTATCTCCTTTTATGGCCCACCATGACCTGTATGCGTAGAACTTTTGCACATAATTGGATGCAGTTCTCATAACCCCTGGTTTCCCAACTTCTTTATCTGAGCTGCTCGAGAGTGTGAGTGTTGAAGCAACTAGGTTGCGCTCCAGGTCGGGCATAAGTCTATTGCGGAATTGTATCATGTATTAAATTAACATTTTACATTTTCAAGCCGTGAATTTTACCACCTGTACCGACAACTTTTGGAAGGTCGCCAGATGAGCTGCAACGTATGTGTTGCTTGATTCTTCTAAAAGTGAAAATCCAATCACAGGCACTTGAGAAGGTTTTTCGGTATGCGCCGAGGGGTGAGATCAGCAAGAGAAGGTGCTTATGAAACTTACAGCCTTGGTCTGTTTACAGCACTTAAATAACTGTATAAATCTGGTGTATTTATGAAATCGTCAAAATCATGCGATACTATATTGCTCATAATTACTTTCTGGGTGGCAACTCTAAGTGCCCTAAATCTTGATTTTAGGCATATGAATATTTAATGCTGCCCCTGATGTCATTTTGAAAATGCGCTTATTTTCACACTGAGAGGCATGTGTAAGAGATTTGTAATTAAAAATCACGTAAGATTTCCTCTGTTTATTTAAGAGTAAATAAAATGTATTTGACCTTTGAAAAAGGTGGGTCGAAGTTTATTCGAGCCAATCATGAATGCCCATTGATTATAAGTAGCATGTCTTCGTTGGAGCTGTGGCTAATTCCACCACTGCTCATACTTACTATTCCCCCTACCCTTGGCTAAGTTAATGAGAGAGAGGAGCAACAATAAGTTCAGTTTTTATAAATGCGTGTACGATCATGTATGATTATCCATAGGGTAACAAGGTGTGATTACCATACGAAATCAACACCCCTAGGGCTTAGGCCTAATGTGCTTTGTCGTATGGAGGAGTGAGTTTGCCTTCGAGCCGAAGACACTGGTTGAAATACACAAACACTCAGGTACAGGCTGAGGCACGCGCGCGTGTTTCGTGTGTGCGCGCAGTTCTGCCTGCCAGCCTGCCTGCGTGCGCATTCCACGGAGCAGTTTGGCTTCGTGGCGTTGCGTGGATCGATATTCTAATCAGATGGCGCCGCAGCCACCGACAGACTGGTGACTCGGTGACTGTACACGGCTGTTTGTGTGCCTTTTTCTGACATCACCGCGATTAGTAAAACCACCTAGCCCATTTTCACGCCCACCTGCGAGATAGGCTGCTAAAAACTCAACCGACTTGAACAGTAACTTCAATGTGCATAGTAGTGATGCTGTTAAGCACTCTAATTGCTTCCATAGGACAGGGTTTGGGTAGAGACGTTACCTGATGTAATATTGTGGCCTACTACCCATGTCATAACACGTTACCAGGCTCACTAGTCTGGAGGATGTTTTGCCTTTGAGGTACAAAGTGTCTGGAAGATTAGCAACAGGGATGATGCGAACAGAGCCCATACGGCAAGTATGAAGGCTAAATGGTGGCAGATTGAGGAAAAGTATAATTAAACAGCTAGTTAAAAGGATTTATTCGCCTTAAATTTAAGGATTTTTACGATTATTTGGTTTTAATAGATATGTGCTCTTATGTAGTAAAAAATCTTTTTATCCTTGGATAATTGGTCAAAAATGGTTTTATAAAAGTACACAAAACACATGTAGGCTAACTCTACTTGAGATATCAAATAAAACACACAATGTTTTTTACAAAGAATGTACATTTTAAAACAATGTCGTCCACAAAATGTTTACCTGCAAGTGTCTGCTAATAATTGGGGTTCACTTATGTGAAATTTCGGCTATGCAATCCCCTGCTTGAACAGGTTTGACAGCCCCTTGCATTACAGGAGACTCTCAAGTTTGTAATTTGGTTACTTGCAGGCAACTAAGGAGATGCTTGGCCCATCTGAACTGCTCATTAAACCTTGAGGTCAATTCAGTACGTGCTCAGACTCTCTTCACTTGCAGACCATGAAGGCAAATAGTAGCCCAACCTTCCAGACAGAGCAATTACTAGGACTCGCACACCTACAATGGCTCTCAATTGGTAACCTCAGAGAAGATTTTGTATTGCATGTGGGGATACTGAGTCGAAATGTGTTTGCATCACTCACTCTTATGTGCTGGTAGCATTCTTTGCTCTGGAATTTGCTCGCTTGTCTACTTGAAACATCAGACTCGTAAATCATGTGTGCTGGCATTGGTACTACATCCATTCAACTCGGCGTTGGATTTTACTCAATTTGTGCTGCTAGTAGTCTACTAACTAGGGTTTACACGCCAGGTTGTTTTTGTGACACATCAAACAACTTTTTGAAGTGGTTAAAATAAACTTATCGTTATTCCTTCATGCAAACTATGGTAAGTTGGCGAGCATTCAAAAAAGACGGTACTTTTGAGTTGGTAAAAGACGGAAGGGACATTAATCAAGGTATGTAATCTGCGCTTATATTTTTAAATAGCCGTCTGCCACACTTATCCCAGCGCTTAGCTAGAGGGATTTGTCAGCAGAACTGTGAAATTCTAGTGCACCTTGCTTGAAGAGATTGTTTTGATACTTCTCAAAATTATCAATTTTAGCTATGCATGTGTTGTTTATCATTCCCACAGAAAAGTTCGTCTCTTACACAACTTTGGCACGCGACAGGTTATGTGTCAGTCAGGCATTCAGACTCAGAGAGCAGTTTCATGTGTTGGCAGAATGTTTACAGCAGTGAGTAATTGCCGTTGTGTGAATTGGAAAGGGAAGCATTACGGCTGGAATCGTCGCTGCCAGATCTGTGACCGGCAGTCTTTGAAGCGTGTACGCCATTCTGATGTGTCACTGAGTGTGTCATTGTGCTCATACCGATGTGACTTGAACGCCACTCGCATAACTTTGCAATGGCAAAATTTGGTGAAGAATAATCCCTCACTTTGACTTGGTTTAAAACATCTCACAACTATTATTTAAAAAAAATAATTTATTAGGCATGGCCTAAAGTATTCACTAATGGACCGCAAAAGTTTCAAAAGATACGCTTGCACAAGATGGTTTTTGGCAGTTTGAGTTTCCTTTTATTCTATTTGTTAAGATTTTAGGTATAGATTTGAAGGGCTGTTAAAAGATTATTTAGCAGACTTTCCATGACGAGTAGTTTATTTGTACACTAACGGTTTATTTATGTGGCCTTTTTTCTCTCCTTAGACTGACTCATGGAGCTCTACCTATTTTTCAAATTCGTTGTGCGAAAATCACAACTCTTTTGCAATTTAGCTCTCACAACTGCCAGTCTAATCAGAGCCTCGGAATAGTCCCACTAACCTAAGTGTCTATCCCATCTAGTGGTGTGTAAGTAGTCACCCATTTATCTTAAAAACGTTTCGTTGAGGGATAAGTTGGAAGGTGCTCCCTGGCTGCGGTCACAACACATTCTCTCAATCGATCAGCTATGCTCACCAATAGCAACTGTAAAATTCAAAGCATCTTTTTGAGGCGACTCACCGATTTAAGCAAATAACCAATTAATTTCACTAGTGATTCTGCGTCGCTATGGCACAAATTGTTCATTTCGGTTATAAGACCCGGGCACTGCCGCAGTTGGATGTTAGTGGGTATTCCGCACTTAAGTGGTCGTCAGTTAGGGTTATAAACCAGGCCTGAAGTTAAGGGTTCAGACTGATCTCTGGCTGTGTATGTGGTCGGCTCCAGTTCAACTTAGCTTCGCCACTTAAAATTATTTGCTCTGTGAATTTTAAATATGCATGCATTATGAGGGTGTTCGAAAGAATTTCAAAACTGGAAACCCATCCATTTGTATCATTGTATACTCAGAGCCTGCCACTTCACCTCTTTATATTTGTTTAATTCATACTTTGTAGGTGAGTAAAGTACAGCGCCTGAGGCAAGCGTTACGATGGTTTCGTCTCACAGCGTGTGCTTCCAGTGTTATCGTTTGCAACAGACTCTGAGCGAAAGCATTGAGTGAGTATCTTATGACTAGTGGCCACACAGATCTTGATAGCATTGGTTTATTGAGATGTAACAGCACAGTGAGGTGATTGCATAAGTACTGCTTGTTCTGCACCAATGTGACAAGAGTGCCTTGCCTATTGGCTTGCCAGAGTGAGCGTCTGTACTCATACCCCAGAAGACAATTTCACCGACTCATTCCTTGTCTTTTCAAAAAGGAGTGTCAAGGTACTGAGTAGGCGCGTCACCGATCTCAAAGCACAACTCTGTAAACTTCAAGCTCAAATACACCAGGACGTCATCATGAGCAGTGAGTACAGCACTATGGATCTGCAATCCGAGTTGGAGAAGAAGAATGCGGAGACTGCTAAGCTCAAGGCGCAACTCGAGGAGGTTCTTTCTCGCGTAAGTTGTGTTTGTGTTTAAAATTACCATTTTTCTGATTTAAAGTCCTTTGAAGTAGTATCGCCTAGTTCATAAAGTTATGATTAAAATGTGCCGACTCTTACAAGTCCATAGGCACGAATTTCTCCAAAGTTGTATTTCGTTCTTGAAAAATTACAGTAAGTACGTACCAAAACACGTGATCATTAATTTGAACTACACTTTTTGTGCCCATATATAAAGTTAGGTAATAATTTAAATTTGTTGAAATTTCACCAGTTATTTTTTCATTAGCTATCTTGTTACAAAAATAAGTAAATGTGTTTTAGGGCGTTTAATTTTCTTTACCTTAACCTTTAATTCTCAATGTGATTATTCAGGTGAATATTTAAAGTGGGCGTGTTTTCTACTCAACTGTCTCATTTTAAGCTGCCCACTGAGTTGCAGTGCGTTGACATATAAAGTCTTGTGTATGGAGGGTAGAATAGATGCAATGCTACGTCCCAGTGATGCCAATAAACCACCAGAACGACCCCAGCAGTTCACTTTAAAGTCGTTTGTTACAGTATCTCCCATTTCACCAGCTCTGCAAGCCTACGCACTATTTACGAGTCGATGTTAATGAGCTGTCAAGTGGAACGAGCTTCAAGTTTTTAGTCATTACTGACTAGTAAAGGGCTACGACCTTTTAACATCGACCCTACCCTCATTTCTTCAAGACTTACGTTATCTACCTTCCGATTTATGCTACGATTAGCTTCCAATTTTCACGATAAATAGACACAATTGTATTGAATAATGAGCTTTTATTAATTTGTAATAAATAAATACCTTCTTTTTCGCTAAAATGAATCAGAAATGTCACCTGGATTATGTGGATCATGTATGACTCACGTACGGAGTGTCTCCACTCTTTGCTCAAACCTAGGGGGTGAGTCGACTCTACTTAACCTGTGATTCTACTGCACAAATGGGGTATGAGTGGGACAACATTGATCACAGGCAACCCACACGGATCCTGTTTCGCTCACACACTGACTCATGTGTTGCGCTCTTACTACGCCATGCCATGCATAGGCTAGGCAATAATGCTTCAGAATCGTGCATACACGGACTTTGCCTCTGAGTGGAGCGCATCTTCGCCTTTGCTGATCGTTTATAACCTAGAAGAGAAAAGGCGATTAAAAGGTAGTCCTAGCGTTTACGCTACAAGGGATTTTGGCACAGGCACAATTCCGTGCAAGATATGCGTACTCCCAAGTGCCACAGCATATAGAACTGCTGCACAAAAAAACGGTGGTTTGGAAGTAATACGATCCCGTTTTCAACCCGCCGACTTTCCACTAAATATTAACTGAGATTATGCAGGATCCACTTTGAAAATACTAGCTGAATAATCACTTAGCTATCAATTTCACGAAAGAATACATAGGGGATAATCCTGTTTCATCAGCTTGCGTGTTTTTTTGAGTAACGTTCCCGAATCTTTCCTGAAGACGAAAGAAGACATGATACTTGGGCATACAGAAGGACTGAGGGGCCTCTGGCATGGCCCGAAGGTAAAACCACACGTCGGAAATACAGTAGCAGAGCCCTGCGTGACCAGTTACCAAAACTGAGTCAAACAAACGCTAAAAGTGCAATACCTTGACAGTTAGTTTAACTTCTCGGTTTGGTTTTGAGGGTACCTAGGGCTCCGCCTTTGTACTTCTGCCCTTCTGTATGTCATCGATGCCTATTCCGCCCAAGCATTGTGTCTTCTTTTGTCTTAAGGAAAGATTCGAGTCGATACAATGCACCCGAAGTACAAAGAGCCCCAATTAAATGTGAGAGTTCGGTTATTCAGTATTTGTTAGGTGTAATTCCGAAGACTTATTCAGGAAAGCGTATTTACTGATCCCAATGCACTGCAAATTTTCCTGCAATATTTAAACACCTTTTTATGGGAACTCATGGAAATACAGCACACCACTGCAATGTTGTACCATACAAGGATGAAATTTACTTTACTTTACTTTTCTTTGATTACTCAACTCATTTTGAATGAGTACTTGTGAGGATTAATCGGTTTTCTAATCAACCCTTTGCATACATAATTTTTCGCCTTGTGAATAAATTAACAATTGACTCAGAATATCCCTACGCACGCTTATGTCATGAAATGTCGACATGCCTGGTGCCAAACCTTGGTAACAAAAATGCTACTGTAACTTAAGCACCAACTCACAGGGATACTTTTATGGGACACATTCTGTTTGGTGTCACAAAAACCACGTTCTGGCCGTCTCTACTTCGCAAATAAAGAATAAAGCGTAACTTGAGGGACTATGAATAAAGCATCGATGAAATTTGAGTTGGATGCGCAATGACTTTGTAGAAACCTCTTTCATAAAAATGTTTTTTTATGAGCCTGAGTCTATTACACATTTCTTCATCTACGTTACAAGTCGCAAATCCCCCCATGATTATGACAGATTCTCCAAGCTCCTGTTATATGCACCTACTTTTTTTCAGTAGCTTTTTTGGGATTGTCACAGTTCCGAAATGGGGTTGTGAATGTTTGGCATTATCTTAGCAAGGTTTAAAAGTCACTTTTTAGACAAGTAAGTTCGCCAGAATTAGTCCTTTCTTTTCGAAAAAAAAAATGCCGAAAACCAATGCGTTAAAGGCAAAAAATTCTGCTGCAAATCGATTAGCTTTATTGGAAGAATTTTTGCCTCCGAATTAATAAAATCTGTCAAGTCTGTCATACTTTTATTACTAATCCCTATATGTTTGATTTCTCGGTGAGACTATAACTTCTATAGTACCACAATCTCAATTATCATGTTACAGCATGAAAATGAGGCTTTAGTGTATCAGGAATGAAGACACCCTTTAAAAAGGTTAAGTAAAACGGAATCGCTTTCAATCACTTTTGGGTGCATCACAAAAGTAATGCCATTTGCGCTTCCTTTGACAACCTCAAACAGGGCAAAAGTACGGCTTGCGCATATTTCAAACCATTTTTGGATTTGACAGTTCAAAGACCTTAAAATCAAAGCCGAGCGTCGAGCGAAGTTGCTGCACCATGTGATGGCGGAGTACAATGCCATGACGAAGGAGTACGACATATTGAAGACGGAAGCCACCACATTGCAGCAGAAGAAAAACGAGATGTACGACTACATGGTAAACCAGGAGACGAGAATCGAGCAGTTGGAGCGAAACATCCAGGTCCTCGAGGCCGAGAATAATGAGCTCAGACGAAGCAGGATTATCGATGCCTCAACGAAACAGTAAGTTTGATCAGTCTTGACGGAACCCAACAAAGTTATCAATCAAGACTTCGATCACTCTCTGGTGTCAACATACATCCCACTCGTATTAGCAGTAGAGAAATCATAGGATTGTGGAAACGGAGCATGTTTTTGTACACAACTATGTTGTTTATGCAAATCCACCCAATTTAAATCGTAGAAGTCGAATACCCAGCCCATCAGGTTGAAAATGGGGCCGCATTGGGTGTGCGATAATCCATTTTTTTGCCTGCGACCAAGTACTGACTTACTTTAATTTCCGCATACAGCTTTTCACATCGCATCCATTACCACCAGACGCCAATTATTAATTCATTCATATACTTCAAATGCATGTATAATTTATGCTTAATTTGCTTTTGGTCTCAAATTTTAACGCTATCTTTAGCTTACGCCATCGGGAGCCCAGACCTAATCATGAACTTCAAAAGTGTTGTTATGTTGCTGTGACTAGAAAGTGGTGCCTTTTTCATCAGTGAATTCAACAAAATCTTCTCGCCAAACAGAACAATGCGTGTATACATGCATTAAAAAGGTGGTAATTTATGCTTTCCCTTCTCTTAAATTTAATCTGCCTTCTTTTAGGTGGTACGGTGAATGTACACACAGCTGTTCCAAACATCCTCGAACCTATCCCAATCTCACTGTCCACGGGTAAGTTGGAAAAGACAATTTGAAAAGCCACTTTTTCATTTCGCCTAATTATAAGTAAAATTAAATCAATGAAACGACTAAATTAATGAATTTGGCAAATACTATTGCCATATCGATCAATCTGGTCCATTAATTATTGGTTTTTAATTATGCTTAAATACGACTCAGAGATAATGACAACATTAATTGGTTTTTTTACTTATGTAAATTAAAATCCTTTTTTATGTCATCCTACATCTTTAAACGCCTTCTCTGGAGTACAAATGGAGCATTAGAGACATTCCCAAGTGAATTACATCCTTAAAATCATTTTGCACGCTTTTTAAAGTCACAAAGGTGAACAGATTCCAGACGAGGCGACATGTCCGCCATGCGATACCTGTTCTGAGGCCGAGGCCTGGGCCCAGGGCCTAATGGATACAGCGCCAAAGTTCACCGACAGTCTGCGCAGACACTTTCAGTCCACGTTGCCGCTTCGTTCACGCGGGACACTGCCTCGTAGTATGCAATCGACACCGTTTTCCACTTTGCAGAAGCCCTCTAGCGTCCCGACTCAGGGTAGGCAATAAATTTGATTTTAACTTCCCATTAATTCATTCTTAGAAACTTGCATCAACCTTTGGGTTAGCTCTGATGAGCTGTAAGTTCTTTAGCAGAAGCTGAAATGAGCATCGCCCTAAACTGAAGACTGGAAGAGTTCACATAGTCAAATAGAAAAGAAAAACTAATGTCATTCCGTTGCAAAGCGCTCCTTGCTTATTGAGCCTTACCCTCGGCGCTCCTGGTTGTCACTCTTCTACTTCGACAATTGCGAAATTCGAATGCCAAGTGTTGTGAACGCCTCGAAAATGTTTTACAGCGAACGTGTTTGATGACTTGCATATCATAAAATTAGCTTCACTGAGCAATGCCTTGTACACATTTTCCTTTCTGCAATGGTGTCATTTGAATGCATTTAAACCACACATAGGAGTTATTCTCAAGTTATTATAATGTTAAGAGTTAATGAACAAATATTGTATGCTTCTATTTGGGATTCCGCTCTGTGGAACTTGAAACTGGGAAGGCTGCCGAAATTCGACTTTGTTTTGATGATCCTGCTCTTATGAGCGTTTGAGATTCGGCCATTCACAGCCGACAGCTTCATTTTGTGACGTTCAAGTCGGCACTCAGTAATTAAAATGGGAACAGTTGTTCCTTCAAAATGGTTTTGATTAACGATGGCATCAATGCGACGTCTGAGTTGATCGCAAAGCCGTTATGATGCATGTCAGACGAGTTGGTATTGTGTAAAAACTCTTGTTTACGTGGTTATTTACATTAGTTTTTTTGCCCTAGAAATAATACATGATATTTTCCTTTATGATAATGTTGTTCAACGGTAATTCCTTTATATTCATTGGCTCGTTGAATGAGGTAATTTACTAGCAAGATAGCGAGGTAAAAACTCTTTGATTGCGATTACATCAGCATCCACAACCGTTTACCTACTACTTAAGCTAAGTCTGTTAAAATTCCAACAAAACTCCTTGCATGTGCATAGTAAAAAGTGGCCTTCAATCATATTCGGAAGAAAGAACGATGCCAACTTTATGATATTTATAACATAAACGTAAAATAAGAACAACTGTCCTAACAATTCGTGTTGAAGATGTCTTAAATAAGCTAGAGATCGAGCTACGCAGTGAGACATTACTTCATGGTACACTTCACAGTTTACCAGATTCTCTTCGTCTCAAATGCCTTTTACCATCATTTACAAGATGTGAATTGCTCCGTATAAGCACTCGATATTCAGAAGAAGCCTTTGATCTTTGTATGGCTGAATCCTAGGGAGGCAAACGTAACGTCAAGTACCACTGAGCCTGCCAGGGAAACACCGGGCTCAAGCATTCCTTTCTAATTAGACGGGCACTAACCCGGGCCCTGTAACTTTGATTACGCAATAGACAATCTCAACCTAGTAACTTACTTAATCAGTGGCTTGGATGTACTACCCACCGACTCCCTACCCTAAACAGCTTACATGACTACTCATTCTCTATTTTGTTAGCTACGACCTGCATATCAGCATAAATAAATGCCTTCTGTAAGTCCACCCCTTAAACCATATCCTTTGGGTCCTAGAAACTTCGGCTCCAACGTCCAAGGCTAAGTAAAAAGAAGGAACCCGAGTTTAAGTCCGGTATCTCTGAGTACGCTCCACCACCTCGTTCGGAGCAACTCGCCGACCCACCATTTCCGCCACGCGGTCTCAAACGCCCAAAGCCCATCAACACACTTGAACCTCCCCCCCCTCAATTACCTTTGGCCCCATGATATGCCTTTTACTACATTACACAACCTACCATAATTGCATTTTTCGTACTTACCTTCCATTAGCTATTTCAAAATCAAAACCCCCCACGGTGCCAAATGAAATTTTGCATGTTACCGAGCACCAGGCCTACAGGAAAGCGAATGAATAAAACATATTCACGAGTAAACTGCGGGTAAAACTTCATTTTACTCAATTTTATGATGGAAAAATCGAATTGAAAAATGACTTTTACTACCTTTCAGGGGGAAGGTTTGAAAATAATAAAACCATAACTAGCGTTAGCCAGCCAATAACATCATGCCGTTTTATCGGTTTAGGTTGCACGTAATTACCTCTCACCCCATTCGATTAAATTACTAAATAATGTGATCAACACAATTAGTGGTTAAAAGCGCTTTAATTTTAACACACCAAAACACACGAAACAGGAGGTTTTTAACCTGCAGAAAAAATATGCTTAATGCAAGCAGCAGGAAATGTTCATATTACGCATCAGTATAGAATGGAATTTTTATCGTCAAACTCCGATAACCACAGGTTGTACTTCTACTCCGCGGCTGGTCCTCGAGCAAATATTGAAGAACACACGAATCAATTGAAAGAACTGAGGCGTTACAGGTAACAACATTTTAACGCCCAAGGATTAACACTAAAGCGCAAAATTATAAGTAGTTATATTAAGGTATTTTCCTAAAGATATTTTAATGCAAGATGGTGAATTTATAGTACAGAAGTGATTGATCATTATTTGTGGACTAAGATTTTTAAAAATCCTCTTTAACTTTGTAGAGAACTACGCCTTTTGTTAAGAATCTTTTAAGCATTTGAGTATGTGGGCACTCACTTTAGATCGAAGCAACTGAATGTGAAAAGAGTGGTACTACAAGGCACG
>NW_020170405.1:49265-94973 GCF_000524195.1 Echinococcus granulosus | reverse complement strand
AAGTTGTGCATAGAATGTGAGTTGGCATGGCTTTTAATAACATTTGATGGAAAGTAAGTTGTTAGTTTTGATTGTCCAACTTTTCAATATTCTTTGTGCTAGATACTAAAGTCCTTTTAACGCAGCAACAAAAGCTGCAATTTAAATTATTTAGTAACACAAACAAAACGGCGGGTTATTTTGCTGTCTAGTTCTTATATAAGGTAAAAAACAGAGTTTTAAATATTAGATAATGAGGCTGATTTTAGCGACATAACACTTCAACCAATAAGTGGTGAGGATATATGGCACTTGGTGCACAGTGATAACACCCGGCTGGCTGTAAAGTTTAGTTCTGTTATGGTATGCACTTGTGATTTGTGAATCATAAGTAATCCTTTCGCGTATTAGGCTGAATAGTTGTTAATGTCTTTTTCTTCCTTAATGTTTTCGTTGCTCTTAACTCATGGTTTCTTGACTTTGCGTACAATACTTCATTTTCAGAATTTTCTCGGTATCGGACAAAGTGCTTCCATAGATATTACTCTGAATAATCTAACCAATCGGAAATTGGTTGAGGTTAAGTCAGACCAACAGCAGACATGCCTTCTACCCGTGTTCTACAATGGCGAAAGTATCTCGGGTCAAGTCACTATCTCCCTGAAGCGGGGCAGTAAATTGGAGTATCAGGGTATCAAAATAGAGCTTATCGGTTACATTGACTTTTTCTCGGATCGGGGCAGTCGGGATGAATTTCTTAATCGAACACAGGAGTTGGCTCGTCCGGGGATACTCTCTCAGGCCTCAACCACATATCCTTTCCTCTTCGATAACGTTGAGATGCCTTTTGAATCCTATTCTGGCTCCAATATCAATCTCAGGTTAATCAAAGTAGCCATTTACCTGTTTATTGTACAAACGCATGAATTTATTTGGTCTTCAGAAGTAAAATTCCTCTAGCTGTGGCGGATCGATATTGTTTTGCCCAAAATTCTGGCTTATAATTAAATTTATATAGTTTCATTTCTTGGTCCCTTAATTTCCTAATTCCATCCTGGTTGCCGCTCTAATCTTGGTTACCTACCCTGTCTATTAAGTTAGTTCGAAACTGCACTAAATTTGTTAGTGTTTACGTCCCAGTAATTTTTCAGGTTAGGGACTCGTTAGCTTGTCATTTACTTACATCCCCTAATGCGACGTCCTATTTTGAAGTCAATCAATTTCAATTTTTAACAAGTCTTCATTACTTGTCCATATCTCTAAGATTCCGGTTGCAAACCATCGGAATGTTATATTTCCCTCATAGAGTCAACCTTTCGGATAGTCACAGACCCTTATGGTCTCTCGAAACTTCAAATCGCTTTTAAGCTGCCGAGGGTGCTGCGATGCTTGCATAAACTCTCACTGATTTATTGGCCCATCTTTTTAAGAAATTCATCTTACTTTCAGTATTTTCTTTCATTACTGAAGAATCAAACAGGTATCATTTCTATGGTTTTATTTCACATTTTGATTTTGCGCCATTTTGGCGATTTGTGTTAATAGGCTTTTACTATTTAGAGCAGAAACGTTTCCCTTCTTTTTTATTGCAATGTACCATCCTACTACTACCTACCTATCGCCGTTAGAAAAGGAAGTGTTTGCGCATTGGTTTTCCCTCTTCCTACTTTTTTTCAGGTACTTCCTGCGGTTGACGGTGGTGAAGCGATTCATGGATTTGACGAAAGAGCTGGACATACTCGTGCATTCTCACCATAAGCCCCAACAGCCCGACATCAACATCCAAATGGAGGTGGGCATTGAGGACAGCCTCCACATCGAATTCGAGTATAACGCATCCTGGTGAATGTGTACCTTTCATTTATCTCACTTTCAATAACTTGCCTAATATTCTGTCCTTCGGTCTTAGCGTTGAGTGCCATTAAAGGATTTGATTTCCCAGTCTAACCGCATGCACTTGCGTCGCCTGAAATCCGTCGCTATAAGCTAATTCCTCATTAAAATTCGAGGTACTTTTTCCTTTTTTAAATGCTCGTTACTGTGCTCTAGTGATATTGGATTACCGAGTTCTGTGACTAAAAGTGAAATACGGCCAGGCATTTGCTGGTAAATGGGCTTCAAAATTGCCTTCGATCCTCTAAGTAAACCTTTCTGCGTAAAATTAGAGTATTCAAATGGATGATGGTCTTTTTATTTTAATAGTTTGCATGTATTGTTAATGGTAGGAACACATTGCAATGCGAGAAAAGCTGAAATGGGTTGTCACCGTCTTTTGGTGCTCTCGTGAACTCCGTTTGCGTCATCATGGTAGTATTCATTCATGGATGGATCTCACGTGTTATTGGTTGTGCTTTGCACTGCATCAGATTTTAGTTTCAGTTGGAGAAATTCTGCTTTTTTACTTACAATTCATCGTGAGGAATGAAAACACTTTACTTGGAAATAATTTAGTTTTGCGGGAAAACAATACCTTTTATTTGTATATGTTCTCTGCTTAGATTTCAGCTTTCAGGTGACCAAATCTTCCCCATTCTCAGCGAAATTTTGCTCAACTTTCGTATTGCCAGTTGTCCAATTAACACAAAATTTATGGTAGTGAGCATATGCCGTTCTACTAAACTAGCCATTAATTGCTTTGTGAGTAAGTGAGTTACTCTAGTTGTGTTATGTAAACTCGTTTAAATTGTGTGTTCGGAAACGGGGTGGTCGAGTTTTTAGTCTCTCAAATAAAATGCAATATTTTTATGCGCGTTAATTGCGTAGTGAGTTATGTCAAGTTGCTGTTGTTGTCGTGGCTTGTGATTTCATTCACTCACAAAAAATAATACCGTAGTACCAACATTCTTCATTGCGTTTTCGTTTATTATATAAATTCCTCAGTGCATGGATGGACGCTCCAATTAGATGCACCGTAGGCTTGTTTTGAATGTAGCCGTTAAAAACCCCTTTAACAGACCCGTTTTATAGTTTCAATCTGAAAAAATTATGATTTAACCTGAGAAAAGATATCTTAGTTTCACATTTGATAGGTATTCTCTTTTCAGATTTCAACTTGAGAATGACCAAACTCTTACATCACCTAGTAGAAGGACTGCAAAACTTATGCGAGTCGCTCACCTTCACTTAAGCATTGTTTTTATCACACACAGTATACGAAATTGACTAGTGGCCTATCGCGAATTTTTGACATTATGTAGAGCGCAAAAGTGTATATGTATCAATCTCCTTGCGATTTTAGCCGACTATAATTTTTGAATCCCCAACTTTCCCAATAGTTAATTGTCAGCAGGTTTAATTGAGGCCATTGGTGATTCGATGTGCAGAGCTGTGTCCTACCCCAATTCATCGTCGACTTGGAGTACTGTACGGGTTTACTTTAAATTGCACCTCCTAAAATGTCACATTCAGTTGGTACCCTTTTAGAAGGTAATGTGGTACAGGTGACCCACGGAAATAATGGTAGTAGGCACGATTTGGTCGCTCTTTATAACATTAATCAGGCGGTTGGAAATTTTGTGTGTTTATCGGCACAGCCTGTAGAGGTGACTTGCTGTAATTTGTAGGGACTCATTACTATGTGTTCTTCGCTGGCCCATGTACCGCTTTTTCTACTTTGAGCCTTTGTAGAGACTCAGCTGAGCCTAGTGTGGTTCAGTCTTGACTACTTTAGTTAATCTAGTTTAACGTTGTTCCAAAGCTGGGGAAGTTTCTCCTCAAATCTATATCATTGTTTGTGAGTACAATGGTAGGACGTATCAACTAAAAATTGTTTAGATACATCGCATACCGGAGGATCTTCTATCTCTGTGCGTCAATGAATTTCATTGATGGTATTTACATCCACATCAACTGGAAAAAAGTTGTGGAAGCTACTAAGTAAGTTGATCCCACCCATACTACATGAAAGACAGACTTCAGTGACTTCATTTGTTCTTCACTTCTCTCGGGTGCGTTATAAAAACACTGCGTTTTAGTTTGCTGACTGATGACTGCCCGACTTATGATGAGAAATGACTTTTGCATTTTGCTGGCCGGTAAGCAAACAAACATCTTCAGATTTGTGTCCAGTTTGGAAAGGATAGCAGATGGTAATGGTTATTGTCTCAATAAATGAAACAGTTGAAGAAGTTATCTGCAATTATTTTGGTTTCATGAAAAAATTGCACGAATCTATTTGGTTGCCCTATATTTTCACCAGAAAAAAACGTAGTAAAAATGCGACTGGTGGGGGAACAGTTGAGTTTATTTAGTAATTTTTCCCATAAGTAAAGCTAACTTTCCTACTTCCTACTGGAGATCCACTTTTCCGCACTCAGCCTGGTGAAAGTTTTCCCCCTCACACATTATCCTGCTTGTTCAACATATACAAACCTGTTTCGGATCTGGTTGAAGATGTGACGATTGCCATTTTTTCACGATGATACGCAAAATTTTTCTGGCACAGGATTGTCATGACGCGCTGAATTATGTGATGTGCTGGATTGTTTAAAAGTACTACATTAGAAATCCAGGGTTTTGGGGCTCATTTATTAGTTCATTCCTAACTAACATTTTGAAATTGTGTTTTCCTTTGTTCTACGAATCTCCGAATGGATGAAAAACTACTCTATTTTAGAGTATCATTGGCTGAGAATTCTGTACGAATTTACTCAAATTACGCCTTCCAATTCTCATTCCGCTCCTTGGTGTTGGTATCCTTCATTGAAGTTGCACTTTTCTGGCAGCAGACTCCTTTGCGATCTTTTCCGTGCATGAAACGGTACCCCATTTTAATCGTGGTTGGATAGACTTTAAACATTGTTAGTAAATGACGATATTTCCCACCAATAACTTGTCAAAGTTGTACCCATGGAAGAAAATTTTCAAACTTGATTTGAAATAGGATGAAAAGGATGCAAGCTTCGCGGTGTATATCCGAGGGAAGGGTGGTGATGATACTTGAAGAAAGTGGTGGTAAGCAATAATACTGTCAGCAAAGGTAAGATTTTCAACTGATGAATGAGGAAAACAAATGACATGAAATGAATTTGAAATTGTGTTAGGGTTTACTGAAGATAGAAAAAAGGTTACGGTAACTAATGCTATTGACTGTCTATTTGTTTATTTGGCTCCCAGCTATCACTTGGAGGATGTGATAGTCGGTAAGATCTACTTTCTGCTGGTTCGAGTAAAAATCAAATACATGGAGGTGCAGATCCTACGCCGCGAGTCGACAGGGTTGGGTGCGGTGAACACCTTTACTGATATGGAAACGCTGGCCAAGTTCGAGATCATGGATGGCGCACCCGTGCGTGGGGAATGCATACCCATCCGTCTCTTTCTCGGCGCTTACGATCTTACGCCTACAATGAAGGACGTCAATCGGAAGTTCTCCGTTCGCTACTACCTCAACCTCGTGCTGCTTGATGAGGAGGAGAGGCGCTATTACAAACAACACGTATGTTAACGTTCTGTTCTGATTCCGTCTCATGTTTTTTCCCCGAGTGTATTACGAAGGAGGCATCATTTTACCTCCGCCTCGATTTAATCTTTTTTAGTGGATTAGATTTGCGGGTCGATCACGGGAGGTGTTGGGAAAATAAATTTGTATTGAATCACAAACACTGGTCTTTTGTGTCTCCTCAATGTAATGTGAAAATAAGCCTCCTATGAATAAATAGGCGCTTCCCTACTCTGTGATTTCCTACTTAGGTACTCAAACAATCAACTGCATACCATATCATCGGCGTTTTGCTCAGGTGAACCTTCATCATTTTTAAAACAGATTCACCCTGTGTTGATACTTCATCGGTGTGAACAGCACGTCGTTCCGCATCCTTTCCGCTTGACTTTGCCTGCTTTTTATGTGGATACGATTGTGAATCGGTCAAAACTTTCTTTAGTATTAAGATTGGCTCATTCTCTATGTATAAAGGCATAGTCACTGCCAAAATCACGTCGGTTCTTTCTCCTTTTTTCATTCTGATGTACATCGGTTTGGTTTCAGAAATGATGGCGATCACATTGAACCATAGCTGTCATCGATATACCAGATTTTAATTGTTTCGTTTAACCTTCAATTCGCAGCTGGCTTTCCAGCGCAGCTGAACTTATGACGCCTTAAATACAATTTGGTAAGCTAAATTAGCCTTCGCAGATCTGTTCATTCCGTTTTAACATACCTGACTCTCTAATGTGTCATCATGGACACGAGATGCCAATGTTATTTTTTCATTCAAACAATGGGTGCGTGTCACTAACAATTTTAAAGAATGTATTTAAGCGGTGATCATGCAAAGACAAGGCCATTCTGTTTTGATAGAGGTTCGGCCTTTTGAAGTAA
Source organism: Echinococcus granulosus (assembly GCF_000524195.1). NCBI lineage: Eukaryota > Metazoa > Platyhelminthes > Cestoda > Cyclophyllidea > Taeniidae > Echinococcus > Echinococcus granulosus. Next base: position 88,672 of record NW_020170405.1, on the reverse strand, counting down.
CCGCTTCAGTTTAATTTCACAGTCCAATTTGTGTCTTTCCTGTTTACCATGCCCATCAACAAACTTTTCTACCACAAATAAGACGTCGTTTCGTCTTTCAAATTCCTTCTGCTTTTTGCGTGATTTCCTTTTTAGTTTTATCGAGGGTATGTGGGATAAGCTGGATTCTGGACGCAAACCTGTTATTCCCTCTCATGACTTAAAAAAGGCTTTTTATGCGCTGGCAACTTGGCTACCACAAACAACATATAGCATTTTATCCTACACTGGTCTCGCCTGTTTTCCCGCGTGAATTTGATTTTGGCTGAATCATGATGTGATCGAATTCGTTTGGTAAAATTTTGAGCATGAATTTGTCAACCTCCCTGTACCATTAAGAAAGTAGGCTTACTCTGTGTTTGTAAAAGCATCGCTGCGACAAAAAAGCGTCACTCCATTTCTTCTCCAATTCCAATGATGATTTTGAACGGTTCTTATTTTTCTTAATGCGATCGAAAGGTAATGGTAAAAATTTGGCGGAACCCTGGAATGGATTTGTCAGTTTTTTTTGGTACTATTGAAAATCAAGTTTATCGTGATACTTATAGAAACTTTGGTACAAAGAGAAACACGTCGGTTTCCTACCTTCTCTCTGGTCTCATCTGTTATTTTTCGTACGTGCGTGTATGTGTGTGTGTTGGTCCTCGAACGGGAATTAACAGATCTCTTGTGCTTCTGTGCAAGCATTTCTACTCTCCATATGGGGCTTTACTGCTGCAATTTGCGTGTGATTCTGCACTCCCTGTCATTTCTGGCATCCGAGTTATGATCCGATCTTGATTTCATTACATGCGAAAGCACCATAATGATAAAAAGTGCTTTTATTTTCCCTGAACCCTGCGCTTTAAATCGCTATAAGACGGTTTGTCTTCGTTGTACAATTTTACTCCCATAAGTAGTGTGCAATCTTTTGTTCATTACCGCTTTCAAAACTCTGCAAGATTGTCCGATATTTGCGCGCAAAATGTTTGCCTCCACAAATGACGCAAGTCGGAATTGACACTCTCTAACTCTAGTTTGGACTGTTTTTTTGTATGGTCAAATATTAATGCTATCAAAATGCATTCAGAGCATTTCATTATCGTGGATTAGGATACATGTCTTTCTTTTGCCTCCACCATAGCAATCTCATCCCTTTGCAACGCATTCAGGCTAGTACTTTTTTTCTTACTCTTTTAAGCCACTTTTTACCCATATGTCACTACAAACGTATGGGTCAAGTTTTGCTGCTAAAATATGAGTCGGTTTTTTCCCTTGCCGACCCATTCCATTAAGAGGTTGTTTTGATTATCTACTAAATAGTAGTTGGTAGGTGTGCAATAAAGTGAGGTGAAAATTGCCTTTTGACATGTCTACTGTTAGGGTTTTAGGGGTAAGTCAATCACCACAGCCTATAAAAGATATTCCTATTTACAGTTGCATTGCTCGACGACGAGAAAAAATGCGGTTGGCCTCCTGAGACCAGGAGAACCGCAACTCTACTTTAACGTTCCAAATCAAGCCAGTCTCTGCTACTCACCAATTGGTACAATCAATAGTAATTAAAACATTACAAAAAGGTGTCATATATATACGCTTGTTTGGCATTGGTTACAGATGTGGTAATGAGGCAAATCTTGTGATTCTATTTTACCATTCTCGATGTACCTTGGCCGCAGTGGTGGTGCAATTTCCGACCTCTGCGATAAATACTGCCTAAAATTTCAGTAATATCTAAGGTAGTGATCGGCGGTGTTGTTTCTTACCTATTCACCGTCCTCATGGTGACACACCACCAACTCCATTATATTTGTCCCCTCAAAAACTGTCTTCACCAGTTGGCGGCCAAGTTAAACAGCATTGCAGGTAGGATGTTGTGGTAAAAAAAATTAACTATTTTTTACCCCTACCGATTGACCAAAAGCGAAGATTTCAGTAACTAACTGACACCCGCCGACTCTTCTGTTGTCTTCATTAGGAAACTGTTTAGCACTCACTGAGGATGTGAGTTTGTACACGAGTTCTAAAGCGTTTGACCACTTAAATGAGTGTTTTGTTAGCTCATTTCAAAGAAGAATCCGCATATGAATTGAATCTCCGCCTCATTAAATTGACTTCCAAGAGATGCTAATTCCTCATATTTCCAACAAATCCAAAGGTGGAGTTCAGATTTGTATCGCAGGCATACCTTTATTGTCTCAGGGCTTCAAAGTAAAACAATCACACTAACTGACGTCATTTTAGATTGGTAACGAGGGGTTGAATTCAAGAAGACTGTTTTTTTCTTCAATTTAATACACTTTTAAATGGAGGTAATGCACCTTATCATAACGCTTATTTGTATAATATAAAGCGACTTTATTTTTGCCCTTGTCAGGGAGAGTTACATTTCTATCAACACCAGAACTTCACTTTTGAAAGTCAAAGTCCATATAGGTTTGACTGGTTTTAACATGATTTTTGTAACTATTTTACATTTTCTTGATAAGTCCAAACTCAGAGGACTGTAGAGACGTGCAAATAGTGTCTGGATGATGACGCGGATATTTGGCTTTGTCAAATTGGGGTGGAGGGAGAACTAGCTCATTGTCACAAGAAACCGATTCCCTGCATACACATGCGTCTGTTGTCTGTGCAGGAGATCTTCCTATTTCGCCGCCCGGACAAGCGATTCGAGGCATTAATGCAGAGCCAACAGGCCATGGCAGTGAAGTCACAACCATACTCTCTGCCCCTCCCCACGGAGACAATTCCTTCCACCCACCCTACTGATGTCCCTGTGCTCCCTCCCCCCCCTGGAGACAACCCTCCGCAATCCTCCGGTGATGGTCCTATTATTCCCGATGTAACTCAGAATGGAAACGCTAGTCTCGTAAGTTTGACTTTTTTCTGAAGCTTTATAGCGTTTGAATCAGGTATCTATTACTATTGGATTCAAATTTGGCAAAGTCTTCAGCTGAAAAACCAACACGCTCGTTCCCCTGCTGATTCGTTTTGATCAGCCCACTAAGTTCATATTTTTAATGAAGCTGGAAACGGGTAACTGCCGCTCTATAAGTTCCCCTTGTCTTGCTGACTTCTTTTAGTAAATCCCAAGAGATTAAAGTTATAATGAAGGTAAAAACGGGAAATCCAGTATGGTAGTTTTGACAAATATGTAAATTAAGTGCATTTTTTGGCCAACTTGATTGTCATTTTTGATATGTTTTTCACTTTGCTGCTTCGTTTCAATCATTTCAACAGCTTAATTTACGATGTATCAAGTAATGCTGTAAGAAGAAGCACGATCATTTAGGAATGAATGTCTTGGCAGATTTATTTTGCTGGATTACCATGTAACGATGAAACAGGCTCTACTCCTGTACTTTTCCATTCCTACAGTCAAACTAGTTTTGCCGCTTCATTCGATCAAATTAGCATACTTTTGGCCCAGAACGCAATATGTGATGCTTAAGGAGAATCATAATGCCGTAACCAACTTATTTTTTGCTCTTGATAAATGAGAAATTATATGTTTTGTGAATTAAAATGTGATGTGAGCACCTGTGACTTCCTTTTTGATGGGAGCTTCTGGTAAGGACGCCTATGGCCTAATCGAGCTCGGCCACCTTGAGATACCTGTAGCGCCTCCTATCTTTAAGTCCAATCAACTCTTGTCAAAAGATTCGTTAGATTGGCAGAAATCTAGGGATGGACGTAATTCTGCAAATCATGTTAAATTTGCCAAAGGAATAGTTCGATACATCGTTACTAAATCACTTGTTCAAATCATGGTGAATTTATGGTACTTAGATGAAAATTTCTCCTTTCCCACTCTATTGCTTAATTCTTCCAAATTCATTATTGGCGTCTGATTTGGATACTTACTGCGTAATCTACCTCCGCTACCCCGCAATTTCTGAAGCATTTCCCATTTTATGATCCAACCGACTCATTTTGTCTCAATTTATTTACCAGCAACATTTGGTAGAGCGAGCTAGTTTGCTTTAAGTGCTTATTTATTAAGGGACCCCACTGTAACTCTAAGGACCCATGTCTTAGGTCATGGCTAAACAGTTCCAGAGTAGCACAAAGATGATACTTCGTGCAGAAGGGGTGTTCCCTCAAGCAAAATTGATGACTCGGAGGCGTTCAAATCAGAGCAGGACTTTTTGCAAGATCCGTTGTGTTATGAAAGAAGCTATGATCCTTTTCAACTACCTGAATCGGAGCTATAATTATGCCACTGAGGGTTTATTTCGTTTTTCTTAAGATTAATGCAGCTTCACGTAATGACACAAACGGAATCGAGGATGATCCAACTGAGGAAGTCAGTGGTGAAATCGACAGCTTTTCCAAGGAACTAGATAAAGTAGAGGAAAAAGCGGACGGTGCAGCGACCATCACAGCAGCTGTGCCTAAGTGCGAGAGCTACAAGAAAGAAGGGGAGGAGCAAGTGGAAGTGGAGATTGATGTTTTCAGTGGTCTCTCCGACCACGAAGACGCGTGCGACGACGGGCTCTCGCGCGAACAGCGTAGTTTCACTCGCTACGAATCTCCGAGGGATGCGGAGGGTAGAGAGGAGGAGGGGAATGATGGAGCGGCGAAGGAAACGGTGACCAAACCTTCACCTTTTGACTCCCCAATTTCTGCGATCACTTGATCACCTTCCTACCCCTTGTCTTCCCTTCCACCTTTTACTCAAATTCCACCTGGCAACCGTTGATTTCTTCTTTCTCTTCCGTCTTTTTTGTAAAAGATTGATTTTACCCCGTTATCTGATTTACTCACACGGCCTCCTTCCCTTCCTCTTCCATGTGCGCACGCTAGTCTCCAGATTTGGTGTGAATTCAACTCCGATCGGTGGTCATGCCGTTGCTGATGTTGTGACAACCACGATTCAATTTACTCTTAATTCTTGGCGCACACGCACACACAAACGCGAACATATGCATCGCCTTCGCAACTCCGTGTATCCATTGTCTACACATTATGGGATTTTGATGTGGATAAAGCCGAGATTTTGGCTGCGAGTCTGTGCTGGCGCACATTCTGATTCAGGCGAGCATGCCATTGGATCAAAATTTCTTCATAGTACTAAAATTGGGATGGGACCTTGCCCCTCAAACCACACTTCAGTGAGTTGCAAGGAATCAATATTTGAGCGTGCATTGGTCGTAGACACTCTGATTAAGTTATTTTAGTCGCGAGGTTGGCTTCCCTCCTGCCGTGCTCTGATTATTGCAGCGACGACTTATACAAACGTCATTGTACTTTTAATTTGACACAGAAAACCGGTGTTTCCTTATAGATGTTAGTCTTTTTATTGTGAGATATGCGATTTCGTGGGCGTCAGTTCTAGACTCCCCTTAGTGAGGAATGGTTTCAGCGATGGAACGACGAGGCTCCGATAATGTACGGTTGTAGGTTCCATGTTTAGGGCAGGATTAGCCCGCATCCATCCTCTTGGGAGTGCAGTAATGCTTTGTGCATTCGTGTTTCGGAAATCGCAGAACTTTTATTGGAATGTAATTGTTTTTTAGTCACTAGTTTTAAAGATCTGCAAAATTTGCTGACTGGGAAAATTCGAATACTTATACTCCCTACATAAAGCACCTTTCCTCCACTTCATTGAGTTGTACATTATGTATGACTCATTGAAAAAGGCAAAGAAACGTAAGCCGTCAAAGTTTACGAGCCCATTCGGCACTTGGTTTTACCGTACTGGAAGAGCAGAAGAAAACGGCAGCTTGTGAATTATTGCATTGTTTTTGAACCGCATTGTAAATGTGCTGATGTGGCAGGTAGCCGTTGGGCGATATCATATTCTATTTTCACGTCAGCTACTTTCTAAATGTATTAAACCAACATTTAAATGCAATTGAAGTGCCTTAGGATCATATTGAGGGGCTAAATTCTGACTAAGCAGTCAATCGCACTTGTAGCGACTCGTACCAAACAATCGCGATTCCTCCTGGTCCGCGGCAGGTTCTGGAACCTAACTTCGCGAATTTTTGAGATGTTGCCGTATTAGCAAAACTGAATAACGGTCTGCAAAAGCTTAGAATACTCAGTTTCGACACTGGTAGGTACTGGGCGTGAATCTACAGTATCAGGCCGTGTAGACGACCACACGCACCTATTACCTGGCAATTAACGAGAGCTGAACCCTTGACTCAGGTTGGAGAGTTGCACTGGATCACTATGGATAAAGTGGAGTCATATCCGCCGAGCCCGCTAGACGTTTGAATGTCTCCTAACTCCGTCCGGTACCGATGACCGAGGCAGAAAGCCTTGACATTGTTTTTGATACGTGATTGAGGTTTTGTCCTCCAATTGCGAACGAAGTGAATGAGTGTTCATTTTCCAAATCGTTTCTGTCGTGCTGCTATGCGCATAGTTTAATTGCAAAGATCCTGTTTTAGAGGGGCGGTTCCACCGCGAGATTACGCTTTTCAATGAAAATCTGTCGCATTCATCTGATCACAGAACTTAGCAAACTTCCAAGAAAACACAGAGTATTCAATGATGACCGTTTCGTAGGCATATATATGCTGATTTCAAAAACTCGAACGGATGATTCTACCCACCTCTTGTTTATGACGACTGTTGAGTGCCGATGAGCAAGACCAATACCTCCTACAGTGCTTTTGCACGGTTGATTCTTTGTGCCCATGAATTTATTAGAGCTCTAGTGCTGGAATAAGCAAGAGAAATTAAGAAATTAAAATTAAACCCAACATTTAATGTGTCATTCTGGGTGAAGGCCTGACCTGTTGGTACAAAGGTTGTCTCACCGATTAAATAAACATTTGTGACCTTTTGGTGAAAAATAACGCCTGCGCAGGTTTGGTTCTGTGCTGGATTCAGGAACGGACATTACAATACTACTGTCGTCAACGACGAACTAACACGATCGACTTACTACAGTCCTAAGCAGGATAGTAAAATATGCTAATATCTCAAAATAAATTGATGAGAGGTTTTGCTAACATTAACAACCAATCTCTAAATTCGGCTGATTACACATCAAATCTTAACATTTTAATGTGAACCCAGCCTTCGGTTTTAGGAAGTACCGTGACCAGACCAATAAGACTAACAGGAACATGAACATGTTCACAGATAAGAACTAATTAACTCTTTCTTATTTATCCGATCCGATACAGTATCAAAACATGCTTTAATATTTGGTTATATGAAAGTGAGATTACCGGCAACCGTTATTCATTTAAACGCCTCCACAATTCCACTTTACGACGTCATCGCAGTTTTGTTTGTAAGGTTTTGAAGGAATCTCAGCTAATGCTTTTTTATCACACAGATTCGTCAGTACGTGGAACCCATTTTAATCGACCATTACCACATTGAAAGAGGCGTATGTATCTACTGCAGCTTAATCTACAGCATCTGGTAACTTATCAATAATCTCTCTCCAAATAATAACGCATACTTATGCGACAAATTAATTATTCGTAGTGTTGTGAGTCAGCATTTTTGTTACTGTTCACTTGTTTGTAAGTTAAAAGCGCGAACACAATAAAGAATTTGGATGCAAACGTGTTTATCCTTGTGAATTCCAGCATCACATATACGTGCTCCGTGCTCCTTATCAATTTCTGATAGTTAGTTGCAAAAGGCTGCGTCACTAACAGAGCGCCGGAGCCTAAAGAGGGGAATATATGTAGTATGTTCTTGGAATAAGGGAAGTCACGTCTTCCAGTTTTGGACATCATAATTCAAACAATGGTAAAACCCCTAAACAATGGTGGACGAATTACTTCTGCAGTTCAGAACGAAAAAATTTCGGTAAAGGCCAGGGGTAGACTTGGAAAAATCACAGCCAATAGACACACCGGTGCCAACCGTTTTGATCAGTCGACTCATAAAAGAAACAAGTATATCCAGTGATGCACGACTAATAAGATTAGACATTACCTTGTTCGAAGTAATAATACATTTTTACAAATATCAAGTCATACTAAAATGGGCAACAGTCTAGGCAGCCTCCATCTGCTCCCGCACGCACACCGGACAGGTGACAAATCGCCCGAGGCGCAGGAGACAGGCCTGATGAAAGACGTGAGAACAGCGGAATACCAAAAGAGGTGGCTGGTGTGGTCCGCTTGTCTCTTGGTCACTGCTGGAGCGGCGTTCTGTAGAGGAGGAAAGAAGGGTCTGACGACAGACGCGGCAGATGGCGCTGCCGCCCCATTCCCCCTTCTCCTTTCTAATGTCCACAAACACGCCACGGTTTTGCATACTCACTAGGCGGGAGGAGACCTCATGGAGATCCTTCAGCAGGATGTTCTCGCAATTCCGTCGCAGCTCAATTTGCATCTGGAGGGGAGTTAAGTACAAACTTATAATGGTCACCGACTACCTTGCCTGTCTGTTCCATCCTCATAGACGTGTAGAGTTAAAAATTACCCATTTTTGACCCTTTTGAAAACAAATCTATTCGAATGAAAAGCTTTAATAATAAATCTCAAACAAGATACAGACATTTGGACCGATACTATCAGGCCTTGCTTTCATTTAGTTCGCTTATAATAATAGCAAAATAGAAACATTATCCAGGAATAGTAATAATTACTAATTGAAAAAGCCATTTTGAATTCTAAAAAAAGTTAGCTAGATTGCCTGGTCCTTAATTTTGTCTTGGAAAGCCGCTAATTCCAGACCTCCACTGTTCAAATTTAATACCTTGAGTAATGGTTCGTTATCTGCATGCATCACTCCTTAGATTGCTAGTATAACTGTCGCGTACATCACCGCTTCTAATGAAACTTGTTCAGACTTAAGCAGACTCATTGAAGCATTTCCAGCCTGAGCCCGAGGACATGGGTACATAATGTGCTCTTTACCAGTTTCTGATACCTGCCGATTGCACAAAATCGTGAGATACAAAAAGAGACCGGCCGAGTCTCTTTGGTTCTAGACAGTTGTTGAACCTGTTAGGAGTATTGATGCCACCTATTGTCGCGGTAGAGTAATGAGCGTTTGGGCTGTGCTGGTTGAAAGTCCAGAGACTCCAGTAGCGAGCATGAAAATGCAGTGGTCAGGAAAAGTAACACCGTAGACTGCTGACCATCTGGTATGAAAATAGTCCCTCACACTTTTCTGCTCATTTTCGCTTCATGGATTGGTAATACGAAGCGGCACCCAATAACTTCACCCATCAGTGGAATTTTCTTAGTTTGAAATTAACTCAATGGGAGCACATGCTCACTTTCTTCTACAATCCTTTTCCTCAAACAACTTCATATTGATCAATGATCAGTAACAAAGCTCAGCAACAATGATTTTTTTACTGCACCGAACTGTTAGTATGGATCAATGCCTATTAATTGTAATACAACAGATTGATTGCCCACTTGGGTAGACAACGGGTTATCACTTCACCATGGCTTAAGGGTTTTTTCCATATTATCACTAACAATCTGAAAAGTATTGAGCAAAAAAAGCCTTAACAATCGAAGTACGTGGGATAGCAAACGGTGGCATGGCTTAGCCCAAGAACACACGAAAAGGGGTACAAAATCCTCTTAGTTTAATGAGTTTTCCAGGTCTGAGAATAAAACCATTCCCAACAGCGCAGAAGCAACCACTAGCTAAACAGAAAATCATTTGAGCCGGGTCGTCGGAATCATGTCTATTGAAGTCAGTTAATTTGCTTCTTCACTAATATCCCCATCTCGATCATAGCGCTTTAAACACGGATTAAATTTGGTTCAAGTTCTGCTGTTGACAATGGATTGGGATGATTGGCACAACAGACCCAAAATTACCTGCGTATTGCGAAGGAGATTGACTAAAGACTCCTTCAAATGTGGAATCACCGTGTTGGGCGCGATCTTTCGTAGTAACAAGGAAGGGTCAATCCGTTCCGTGCTGGCCTGATTTAAGAGGGCGCAAATGAAGCCGGGTTTATCAACTGCAAAAAACACCACCTGCTTCCACAATTCGCCACAACCCTCCCCCACGCCCCCATCTGCCCCCGTCCAGTAATCACCGTCATCGTTGCCGCTATCGCCACCACTGTTGTCGCCAACACTCGCACAGTCTGCTGCTCCGGGGTCACCACCACTGTCGACGCGACTGCGCTTTTGAACGAGCTTAGAGTGTAGGCGGTGAGGCTGGTCGTAGGAGGTAAGGTAGGTCCCTCGCTGGGAGGAGTCCTCCTCCAGACAATAGGCAATTGCTCGGGCGGCTACCTCCGCCTGGCGTTGTTCCATAGTCAGGGTCTTGCTACCCAGTAAAAATGGGTCCTCTGCACCCTGCAATACATGTATGCAAGGTAACATGGATTGACCTCCCATCGCGCGACAAATGTCCATCCAACCGATAAAAACGATTGCATGAAAAATGACGTTTCTCCGGAACCAATTTTGAAAGCAACCTTGGGTAGTGTGAATACGGGACATCACGTAACAATACGCCCTGAAGGAAACGCACGAATACTTAGAAGAAGAATGGTGTAATTTTTTACGCTCGATCTTAACATAAACTGTTGACTTTACACGTAGCGCACATGCATTCCGTGATAAGGTGAAGCTGAATTCAGGAGGCATGACCTGTGCGACAAAGGTGAAGTAAGGCCTACTTATCTGTTGCAAGTTATCTAAGATGAATAATCAAGTTGTGGACAAGGGGACTGTTTATGGAATATGTCTAGTTCCTTCTAAGTCAATCCTATGAATGGGATTTTAAAACCACAGATAGATTTACCACCTACTTCATAATCACAATGGCACTATGGCCAAAATATTAGCAAGAGTACAATGTATCACTGTTTCCCGAGACTGCTTCGTTTTCTTTGTGTACCCATTAGCTCAAGAACTTTTTCTGATTTTCCAAACCAAATCGATCACTATTTTATCCATTTGCGACCTTGATTTCTGAAGCTATTTCTTACGAACACGCATAAAAGTCAGTTTTTCATTACACCGCTTCTTTTCACATGAAGCACTTAAAAAATAAGGTTCTACAAAACAAACAGATTGCATTAAATCCACTCGAGTGCTTTCATCAAACCATTCATAAAACGCTTTGGGGAGAATAAAAGGAAAAAATGAAGGGAAAACAAGGAAAGGCTTGTCTAGTCAGCACTTACCTTCTCCATGAGCAATCGGAGTGCATCTTTGCGACGTCCGACTCGCGTGAGTAGGTAGATGGTTTCTGGAACGTAGTTGAGGGACTGGCATAGTGTCAGAGCCTCGTTGAGAGGGTAGTGGTGGGTGGAGCGCAGAAAAGGCAGCAGCTGCTGGCGAGAGTACGACGCGTATAACTTCACCAGACGATACACGTGGGGCAGAGCGGATCGTGGATTGCGCGCATTTAGTGCATCAAGGTACTGTCGAAGGGGACAGAGTGGTAATTTTTAGATTTGTACATTTTGATGCGTGAACACTTTCCAGTCACCTGTAAATACTACTATACGTTCAGATCATGTCAACTACGCTACTAGACTCCCAACTCTTGTCTATTGCCAACAAACCGTCTGTGACGTCTGTTGCATCTGTGCCAGTGTCAATGAACTTACTCACAACTGAAAAGCCGATTTTACTGGTTATACAGTAAATTTGTACTTAATAAGAAGAAGACATCGGCTGGTAAAATTTACGTCTGCAGAGACTTACGACGAAGGGATTATCACAGTCACCCAGACCTTTGACTAATACCTCAATTCCTAGTTCTACGAAATGGCCAATAATGGAGCGAGACTAGATTCAAACGAATCAAAATCATTTACGACAATCCGAAACATTTTTGTGGAAGCAGTAATCCGTGACCTCATTTGGAAGACTCGATGCCTGCTTGCGATGCTAGGAATCGGATAGTGTTGAAATAGCAACTCAGTGAAAATTAGGAATGGAAACAAACGCCTTCTTTATAAATTGATATGTTCGATCAAACGCTCAAGTGAAAAACGATTGATACAGAAAGGGCACTCTCTAAACTGCATTTCCCAACTCGGAATTTTTATACAGTAGTGCAGCAACATAACGCGAGCTATGTTTTGATCTCGCGGGTGGTTTTGATTTACCCAACTACCCTATGATGGCCGAAGTAAAAGAGTGATCCAAGTCATCACCGAGCAGGGCATTCAAAAGTCGAGGGAGAGCTGTGCAATGGAATGGCGTTACCATTAGTAGCATTCAACTTGTTTCCCGCGATTTGGTCTACAAGCCGATAGCATGGAACTACCTTATGTTACCTAGGGTATTCTCTCTCAGCCTCTCCGTCCAATATTAAAGCTTAATCCTTCAAACGCTACATCTGTGGCGGCGTTGACAGATCCATGGGATAAAGAGACCAGAAATCTCGATTGAATAGAGCTGTGGAGATTAGTAACAGGACAATTCTTGTAATCGCATTTACTCTTAGCATCTAGTCCAAACAGGAGTTTGCACATGCCCAAATGTGAACTAGTTATATTCTTCCTTAAAAACTTAGTGATAAACTGGAACCATCAAACCACCCACTAGCCAACCGAAATGGCTTACCTTAAAGAGCAACAGCGGCTGAGAATCGAGCTCTTCAACAACAAAATCAACCTATAGGAAAGAGTACTGAGTAATAAAACTTCCGGCCACTTTCCATGATTGTGTGTATAAGGAAGGACTTACAGGTAGCTCCCTCATGCAGTCAATCATGAGAAGGACTGCTCGTGTGATGTCTATTTGGCACAGAGGAATGAGCTGTTTGCGAACCACCGCTCCGAAACGACTACTAGCACGTCCCTCCGGCAGTAGATGGCGCCGTAGAAAGTCGAAGGTTCTAGAGTCCTTCAGCCTGATAGAAATTTCAAGAGCCTGCTCCGGCTCACCAGCATTTTCGTAGAGGATAATCAGTGCACGCCACAAGGCATTCATATCGGGATCCTTGCTGTCTCCTGTAAACACATTTAAAGTACTAGGTAGAATAAAAAGTGTCGATAAGTACCTTGAGTTGAAAACAAAGAGATCTGTCCCTGAATTGCCGCAATTATGGGACCGGGGGAGTACAGACCACTGTTCGGCGGCCATTCCTTGAGTTTTTGCAAAAGCATCTGTGGAGATTTGCTTAAAAGGTCGATCAGGATGACCTCATAGGTTGAGGAGCCAATGAGATCTCTTGTTGATGGGAGGTAGGGTACAAGAACCTAGGTGTTTTAGAAGGCGGAATGCGATGGAATACCGAAGACCGATTAAAAGCTAATCCATGGAGAGAGCAACGTACATGAAGTTGGCCGAGTTGAAGAAATCGGTAAATTTGAACCTCCCACGACTCCTTATCAGTGAGAAGGAGTTTGCAGAGACCTGCTGCGTTCTGATATTTCTTATCCTCGATTAATTTGTTTAGATAATCCATCCCTAGTTTCTGAAATGATACATTTAACTACCATCACCACTTTTCATTCAATAAATACATCACAATAATAGAGATGTGACAGGCATCCCAGAAAAGTCTATTTAGTAAGGCTTGCTTTACAAATGAATTGATAATGTATGCTTGCAAATGGAGAGTATATCAACAGGACGTCACTCCGACAGCAAATTCTAATTACGTAAAAAACCCCTTTATCTCTGGAATAACGCTTGAATTATTTGGTTTCGAAGAGATTTAGTACCCCATAATTTCAAATACTTAGATGAATCACTGAAGCCGAGTTTATAGCATCAGATTTGATCTGAACAGTGTATTCGGTAGCTGCTTCACAAGAAAAAAAATGAAACTTTGGAAAAGACTTTAAAATAGAAAGCTCGAGAAAAAAAACTTGGGGCGACAAAATCACAAATCTAGAGTGCATGAAGACATTCATGCTATGCAAGATCAAATGCAAAAACATAAAGTTAAATACGAGTAAGGGCCAAAAAAAGAAGCAGAGATTTCGGATGACCTTGGGAGAGTGACGAACCAAATCCATGTGATACTCATTGGCGATTTGAAGAGCTCGTCGGGGCATATCCTGTTCCAAAAACCAGTCTATCCGATCATCTGCGGACAGTGCTTGGGCATAAACCATGTCTACTGGAGAGTAGACGAAGTGTGTATCTTCCCCAGGGATAGTTGCTGTAGGCATTAATAGGTAAATCAGTGAAAAAACTTTTTACCTGCGAATAATTTCTAACGATTACACACAGCGGTATCAAACTACCTTGAGGGGGATTTACCCTACACATTTGATTAATTTATAGATAGTAGATGGTAGTTAAAACCCATCTTGATGCTGAAAAGCGATGCTTTAGAATATCTAAATTGTCCCGCAGATAAGCCCCCAGGCATACGGGTACCGAAACCGACTCTCGGATAAAATTTGGGGGCTTACCTAATCCCAATCCTTGGAAGCCATGTTCAGGAGGAATCCTAAGCTCAACATCCTCCAGACTTATTTCCTCGAATGCATCCTCCACAGGGAACATCAAATCAAGCTCACTCAGAGGGCAGGAAGGATTGGTCAGCGCGTCGCCTACATCGGCAACAAGGAGCTGGGGCGACCTTTCTCCTCCAGGTCCCACTACCAGCAGGCTCTCAACGGATTTCAGTGGGTAGAGGAGGACGAGAATGCGGTTTTGGTGAGTCGCAATGCCACAAATCACGCCTCTGTCCTCGCCACGTCCCAAGTCAAGTTGAGTAGCAATTTGAACGTACTCTTTTGGCTGTGCTGGACCACTTACAATAGAGGCAGAGTAATGTGAGGATGCAATGGACTCGTTGTCATCGTTGGAGGCGGTTGAGCTCCAGATGGCCTCGTGTGCAGGACTGCTTGGTCTCAGAATCTGGCACACCTGGACAATTTTCTCCCAGCCAATCAGGAAACAGCTGTCAGAATACCAGGTGAGGTGACACCTCAGGCTTCCTTCAAGGACATTGCTTAAAGGAAGGAGTATTTTCTGGTTGATTTCTTTTCATTGTAATGGAACATAATCGAATACTGACTCCTACAAAACCAATGCCACAGTTGAAAAGCAAGGGTTTTTAATGCCTTATTTTAGCCTTTTGGTCAAAATTTCACAGAAGCAGAAATAGTGACCAGTCGAAGTATTCTTAGGCTGACCCGTTACAAACTAGACTCGGTTTTAATAAATAATTTAATACAGGGCAAAACATTCGAATGACATCAAAGATGTCCGTCAATCCAGTCCAGATATCCTTAATTGAGATGGGAGGCAACTGTGGCGGTGCGTATACCCGAAACGGGCTGTGGTAAACGAGGAACCCGCTTAAAACCTGGAGGTAAGTACTCGTGTCTAATTAAGACCTCCAGCGCAGCCTGGTGCTTGTGACGCTCAGCAGTAAGACATTTAAACTGCATTAAGGCAATAAGGAGCTGCAAATCTGTACGTCAGTAGCGATATCGGTCGTAGTGGTTCCTAGTCCACCGCATCAGCGCTGAAAATATTCATCCAGAGCATGAAGTTCCTGCCTGATCTCTAGTGCTTGATCCACGCAAATTCTTTCGTGTAAAAAAATTGCACAATAGGTCAACCTTATTGTGGAAACAGAGAACGTAATCACTCACAAAAATATGAAATTTTGATAGCCAAATCACGCTTGGTACCAATACAGCAGTCTGGTCTAGACCCTTACTGAACAGTTAAACAGCGCACTAAATTGAAAGAACGTTTTGACAAGAAGGAAAAGAGTTCTCGGGGTCGCATCATCACGTGTGGTGAAACCGGAGTACACCACTTCACTTGGAATTCAAAACGAGCGTAAAACAGTTGAAGCATGCGGATTCACCAATGAAGACGAAGTAAAAAAGGATGCTCTAGGATTTTTCAGTCGTATTAAGATTTTCCAAGTTGTAGTTAGGTATTGAGATAAGTGGACGAATGTGCCGGAGGACTCAATTAAAACCGACGGTTCCAATTAATCTAGTGAACAGGGATAAGAACAATCAATCCCGAAATTTAATGGGCTAATAAATAATTAATGTAGCCAACTTCTCGTTTGTTAGAATTCCATAAGTATCCAAGTGCGGAAAGTAATAATTTCAGATTGTAGAGTTATAAAACTTGACGAGGTTTTCCACTCAACGACAGCCTCACTGAGTAGCACTTAACCAGACAGACGGATCAGTCGTCGGCGAGGCGAACGCTGTTCGCCAGCAGCCCACGCTTAAGGCTGTTGAATTGCATTCGAGAACATCAGTATAAACAGTCGTCGGAAGGTGTAGCAAGGTTTGTCTTGACTCGTGCAGCTACCATTCACCGAATAAAACGGGGATTTATGAATAAGTCACAACTCAAGTAAGCAATTATCAGAGAGCACCTTAAAGACAATTCAGTCATGACGATGTTAGGAGGCAGAACTTACTCCAAATTATTCGGGAATTTGGGGATGTAGTTAATGAGTTGCCTTCTACGCACGCTATAGACACGTACCGCCTGTAGGCGAATGAAAAAATGGGTTATCTTGGAGGAATTTATAGGTGAGGGGACAAGGTGGACGCACAGCATCGTCGGCCCAGATAAGGACGTTGCCACGCCAGGCCATAGTCTGCACCCCTCCCGGTGGAACGTAGAGCTGATCCGACGTGCGGCGGCCGAAGGCACCACGAGAATGAAGAGTCACCTAGTGGAAAAAAAAAGTAGCGATGAAAATCTCATCAAATACAAGTCCATCAGTGGGGAGGAGAGCTTGACTAGAAATAATTTGACGAGAATCTGCCTTTTCCCAAATCATTAATCGCAGCTGCGATCTGGAATCGTTATTTATGCTTCAAAAGTTTCCATAAAACCATGAGGTGTAATTCCTCGAATACCTATGTCCATTTAAGCGGCAAAGCATTAATAAAATCTTTGATTGCTCAACATTTCTGTAACTTGAAAATGAAATGCGGCAGTATCCATTTCTACCGTTTACTTAAAGCCAAATCCGTTATTTGAGAACAAAACGGGGAGACACCTTTACAAGAACTGATTGGTGAGTCGCTAGCAGAAATGAGATAAAATGCAACCCCAGAAGTCTCCTTTGGTGGAGCAATTTTTAGTGAAAACCATATTCAAAAATGAACTTACCACCTATAATGCACGATTCCTTGGTTCTACGGCTAATTGACACCCGAATTATATTTAATCCTGAGTTACGGTATAATAGGGCCGAAAATGAATCAACGTTTAGTCCTAATTTATCAGCAGAGTCCGTATTAGGCAGGAATCATTTAGTGCCGATCTAAGCACTAAATAGTTCACGCAAACTCGAACAATCGAAGGCTCCGTTGACAGTAGTTGTACAAGACCCCAGGTTTTTATAAACGTCAGAAGAAGTTCGGAAAACAGTACAACAAACGAAAGGGGTGATTCGTGTATGAGATATTGAAGCTGACAAAAAAACAAAACCCACAGATTTTCCACCAGTAATAAGTTTTCTTGTTTTTGAATATATCGGAGAAATAGCCATCGCTTTAACAGGGCGACTGAGGTTAATTAATTCGCTGTGTTCTGGTTCCAATAGGCTATAGATGAACACCTGAATTGGATGAGAAGGTGAACAGGAATGAACCTACGAAACCATCGTCGGCACAGCTGGCAACAAAGTTGTCATCGTCTGATATGCTGATTTGGTTGATTGGACGGAAATGCTAAAAAAAAGGAGAACTGAGTGAAAGAGGCAGGTGGAGCAAGTGACATTTAAATAAACAGTATTACCTTCTTGTATGATCCATTTTGAATGAGATTTCCGAGGTGATCAAAGATGTTCACAGTTCCATCCTTGTGGCCCAAAACGATGAACTAAGGATGGGAAAGTGTGATGAGTGCAGACGAGGAGAAACGAGTAAACGTTGGAAATTTATAGGGTACCTTCCAGTGGGCGGCAACGGTGGTGATCTCAGTCTTTGCAAGGCTTCCCGGCAAATCATTCTCCAGTCGATGATATCTTAAACTGGGTTCCTCAAGAGCAAACTCCGCTTCAACACCGGTCTCGGCCATCTAGAAGGTAATGAAAGACTTATGGGACCCATTCAGTACCTTTGAAATGGTAATATGCGCAGTTCAAACGACTACGTTTACAAACCCCTAAAATTTGAGGAGAGAATCCAAAGCATGATTAAGCAGATGGACGCTTTTTATCCCTGTAAAACTAAAAACGCGTTTAGGTCATACGCCTTAAAACCATGCACGGATATAAATTTATGCCAGCACTACTGTAGTTCACCAGATAGCGTAAAATATCATGTATAATTGTAATCAAACTCGCCGCATTAACTTGAGTGTGATTAACCGAAAAATGTCCACCGGTTTCCTTGTGTGCAATGACACGGCGAGGGACCAGGAAAATCCACAGCACAGCCAGTGATGCACCAGTCGATAATAAACCTTTTCAACCAAACCCAATCGCAATCATGTCTAAGCTCGAATGACATCACCCAGATCACCAACCATTGTATGAATATGATACAAATAAGCTCGAGATTTCTTGAATATTCACAATCCCAACTAAGACGTAGACCCAAGGCACGCCAATTTAGCCACGTTCAATAGCGATCAAGGGGAACTTCATCCACCTTCACGTGGATAAGCAAAGCGTATCAGTACTATTATGGCAGAAAAGATAGGATTCGAGTAACAATTTTATTAACACAAACGGAAAATAACAGACAAAAGTCTCTAGAGTAGGTGAGTGTGTGTAGTAAATGCAAACGTAAAGCTGTAAAGGGGTATCTCCAAGTTACAAAAAGGTAAGTCAAAAAATAAATCTCCAAACTGAAAGTAAATGCAACAACTTTTGGCAAATGTTTGACGCTTTGGAGGAACGCGGAACCCATTTATGCCTTATTTTCAACTTCAATGGGCATCGTACTAACGGTCCCTGAAAGGACCTGTTCATGAGTTTCTTCCGGGATTCCCAGACCCATGGAGAGAGCTCTGCGTGTTTCTTCGTCCAGACTGGAAACATTCTGGTATTCTGAGACATAAAGGCGCTTGTCTATATCCTTGGGAATGGCTTTGATTTCCGTGCGCAACTGGTTTTCTATAACCTTAAGGTGATAGCAGTCATCATGAGTAATAAGATTTATAGCAACACCAAGATGTCCGAATCTCCCAGAGCGTCCAATACGGTGAAGATATGTTTCTGCATATTTCGGAAAGTCAAAATTGATCACAACGTTAACGGAAGGAATATCAATGCCGCGAGTAAACAGATCAGTACACACGAGGTTTCGGCAGTGACCAGCGCGAAAATCATGAAAGACACGATTTCGATAGTGTTGAGGCATTCTTGCATGAATATAGTAGCATGAGTAGCCTAGCTCAGTCACCTTCTTTGCCAGTAATTCAACGCGTTGTGCTGTGTTACAGAATATGATCGCCTGATTGATTTGAAGTTTGGAAAAAAGTGTATTCAAACAATGAACCTACACAACAGGGTGAAAATAAGCACAACAACTTGCCTTATGCTTTTCCTGAACGTAAGCATAAAACTGTGTTACACCCTTCAGTGTTAATTCTTCCATCAGATTGATTTCATAGGGATTTTTTAAATGAGCCTTGGTAAATGACTGCACAGACAGAGGGAATGTTGCCGAATACAGCATAATCTGCCTATCTTCGGGGAGATTTTTAATGACATCAGGAATCGTTTCCTACACAAAAACTAGGAATTACGAGGAAATTACATTAAATCCAGAAGACAATAGTTTATCTGCTTCGTCGAGGACAAGAGTACTGCATTGTTCCATTTTTAATATAGAGCGGTTAAGGAAATCTATTATGCGACCAGGAGTCGCTATCAAGCAATGTACGGCGCCATCTAGACGCGCAAGATCATCAGCAAGATTTGTGCCTCCAGTCGTGACCATAATTTTAATTCCGAGGTACTTCGACACTTCCGTGGCGATTTGGCTAGTTTGTAGAGCCAACTCACGAGTAGGAACGAGAATGAGAGCTTGAAGTTTGTTAACGCTAGCGTCAATACGCTCAAGAATTGGCACCAAGTATGCTCCAGTTTTTCCAGTCCCGTTCTTCGCTCGGGCCAGTATGTCACGCCCAGAAAGAGCCATTGGTATGCTGCTTTCTTGTACTGGCGACGGAGTAGACCATCCCTTTTCATATATCCCTTTAAGTAGATCTCTTTTCAAGCAGAAATCTTCAAAAGAATTGCCCTTTATGGACATAACATCAATGGTTTTTAGTCTCTCATCCTTGGGAGGAAGTACGAGAGGAGCTGACTTCTCAGTTGACTGAGTGTTGAGTGCCATTATCCTAAAGAGATAATTCGTTGAATAAATTCCGATATTCTATTAAATATCTTAGCAATCAGATGCATTTGTGGCATCTATGTTAAGATACTGCCTCTTAGAAACCTCAAGAGTAAAAACAGTGGGTCAGCTACAACCTGCAACACTAAAACAAAACAAGTTCGCGGAAAAACTAACAGAATATTGGACAAAGTAACGCATTTGACGCATGAAAGCCCTACCTGAAGTGCAGAAAAGGAAACGTTACCAAGCCAATTTGTTGACTAGCAGGCCACCTTAAACAAACAATGCACCTGATTACCACTAGGTATTTGTGAAAAATTAACCAAAGCACTTCAGTGCACTCCTATCCTTACAAACGTTATGATTAATAACTGCACCTAAAAATATTTAAATGGTTCTTATGTATTAGGGCATAAGGGTTAATTTATGGTGCACTTTAGCATTCAGAGCCAAATGTTAGTAATGGCTGCCACCATATCTTTGCCGGATCTAACAATTTATAACAGATTTTTCGGTCTTACGCACACAAGGGGCAGCATTGTGTGATTCCACAAAAAATCAAATAAAACAGCATCTGGAAGGTCTGCTGTTTTAATGGAACTTGCAGCCAGTTGGGCGAAATTTGTGCATGTCTTTATTTTGTGATATCACTTACACTGACGCAAAAAATGTGTATTGTCAGTAACTTTCGCTAAATCACATCAATATCATCGAATCGGATCTAAAGATTATATAAAAGGGTTATTCTAAGCGGTGGGCCTTCATGGCCACAGTAGCTGAATACCGCATGGTGTGCTTTATAAAGTGTTGGTATTTAGCTTACAGAGCGATTCACTTTCAAAGGAATTAAGTTAGTTTTTCAAATATGTGAGATTATCCTTGCTTCCGCTGTAACCTACAAGGTTGGTTTACATGAAGGAATTTTAAAATAATCAGCTTTGGATTTTATGTGATTTCTAGTGGTGGAATAGTATTATCCTTTAGCATGTTTAGGTTTCATGGACCCGTTTGAAGTTGTTTGGTCCCTTTCACTGCATTGGCACTGCTTTCGTATTTGTCTTGGAGAGCTCTCGATGAACTTGGTTCGTCTAGCACCGCAAGACGTGATTAACAGTGTTGTTGAAGCATCACGTCGAACCCCACAAAAGTGTCAACGACCAACTGAGCGTACGCTACTTTTTTGTTATTTAATAGAATAGTGATTTTACGCCGTCCTGCTTCGGCGACTCCATACCACGGGCGTCGTCCTCCAGATGTGTCAACCCCACCTCCTTCGGAGCATATCGAATTTAACCAACTCAAGGAAATCCTTCTCAAAAAAAGTGGTGATCTCTGCTACAATTTTGAGGTTTGCTGCTCCTATACATTAATCGCCTAGAGGATTACCGCAACCAAAGATGACTTTATCGACGAGGGTCAACTTGGTGCTGGAACTTGCGGGGTAGTTAAAAAAATGCGACATAAAGTAAGAAAGGATCTTGTCATGGCTGTCAAACAAATGCATGTGTCATCGACCTGTGCTGTGGAAAACAAAAGAATTATGATGGATTTGGACGTTGTTACAAAATGTGTTGGCTGTCCCAATATCGTCAAATGTGTGGGAATATTCTTCTCTATGGTAAGCTAGTGGAGGTGCTATCTATGCTTTTAAGTCTGAGGTGTGGATTTGCATGGAAGTTATGTCAACATCTCTTGATAACCTCATGCGGGACACTGCTGAACCGTTTCCCGAGTATGTTCTTGGCAAAATTGCGGTTTCGGTATGTTTTTTTTTACGATCTTATCCTCATAGATTGTAAAAGCTTTGGATTACCTCAAGAGAGAGCATAACATGATGCACCGAGGTATGCTCTATTTCTTATGCACTTTGGTTCTAGATGTCAAACCATCAAATATGCTCTTGAGCTCTACCGGCGATATTAAATTATGTGATTTCGGAATAAGTGGACAACTTAAAGATTCTATTGCGAATTCCAATCAGCTCGGCTGTATAGGCTATATGGCACCGGAAAGGCTAGAAAAATTCAAATATGACGTTCGTGCTGATATATGGTCTCTCGGAATATCGTTAGTCGAACTTGCCCTTAAGTCTTTCCCGTACAAAGGTTCCCAATTTGAATTTGCCATTCTCAGTAAAATCATTGAAGAACCGCCACCTAAGCTTCCAAATGATGGGCGCTATTCAGCTGACTTTTGTTCTTTTGTGGACAGGTGGTAAGTGGATTTGACGCTTGGTAGTGGCGTGTTCATTTTGCCAGTTCAGATTCTATTGTTTCCCTTATTTGATTTTCTACGATGATACTTGGTGTATTTTTGGCTACCATCCGGTTGCTTTCCCCTTGCCAAAGTAAATATTGAAGTGTGCAAAAACTTAGGAATTCAACTGGAGTTGTTTACTCCATAGAGTATGATTAGTTCAACTGAAATCTTTATTTTTTTTCACAATCTGGATTGGTGGAAATGACACTGTGACAGCTTGCCCTACTTTGTCATTCGATATTTAGCTTGATCAAAGATTACGTCCAACGTCCCAAGTATGGAGCACTTCGTAAGACCAACCTCTTTCTCACCTACAACCGGGAGCCGTTCGATGTTGGTGATTGGTATCGCACCGTCCGATTAAATCCTACTGGTAACCACAATGAGGGTCGCCACACCCCCATCTCCCCATCATCCTCCACCGTCACTCTTAGTCCTGACGGAAATCGCAGCTGGTTAGACTCCGAAATCGATGCACGTCGGAGTAATCAGCGTGAGACCTCACTGACTCGGCGCAGTCCCGCTCCTCTTCTATTTGATCCGCCAGCTCACCTGCTCCGGAAGGACTGCATACATCCTAACTGGCAAAAGCCTCTGGTATACAATTCTGTGAGGTCGCAGACTCTTCCACCGCCTGGCGCCTCATCCCACCGTCACGCCTCTCCGACTCCGCCGCCACTTTTGAATGCTATCGAAAGACCCGGCGTGGTCGGTTTTAACTCTTCCGGTGAGTTCGTTCTTTGCCGGAGTAGGATTCTTCAGCTGTTTAAGGGTTTTGGGTGGTATCAGTTTTCTACACCCGAATTTGCACATTTGTGGCGGACCTACGATCGGTTCTTTTGACCATCTATTTTTAGCATCCTGTGGTTGAGCTACTTATGGTATAATCGCATTTACTCCCTACTTTTGGATCGTAGAGTGCCAAATTCTTTGCAAGCTACACTTGCTAGTAGTATGATTGGTTTTGTTTTAAATCCTGCACATTATTTTCCAATCTTTGACGGTCTGATAGTCGCAAAATTCAATGTATTCTCTAGAAATATTGCTATTATCGAAAAAACAACACTACACATACTGAATTACACCTCAGGTCTTGTTTAGAATGCAACGCTTTCTTAAACCTCCCAGTTTCTTCTAGTGTGCAACCATGTGGTCACTTAGGGGCCACAGCAGGCATGTATTCACACGTGCAATTTGATTGTGGAGTGGGAAGGAGGAAGTCTCGTTACACTACATCCACAATGTGCCACCAAACTGCACGAAATCATTTATCATCTTGCTAGTGGCATTGCACACTTCTGCCTATTAGTCATTAGAGTCTCCCTAGGAAGTTCTTTTCCGCTGAATTGAGATGTGTGAAATTAAACCATAGTTACCTCTAACAATAGCCTTGTTGTTGCGGCTGTTAATATCGCCCTGTTTCGCCTTCATCTCCAATTGACTTCGAAGTGCTGTGTTACGCCGTGCCATCCTGCTTGTGTCTGTGTATCAAAGCCACGCTTGTTTTTGACTATATTCCGTTCCTTCATCAAAAGTTGTGGTTTCCTTCTGAAACGCGTTAGTTAGATTATTTGGGCGAACAGTGAAGAGCCCCTTTTTCATTTTGTAGTCGTAAAAATTATCAGTGCTTTTTACACATTGTACGCATGCATAACGGTAACGTTTTAAATTATTCGGATTTTTGAAATTGGATACTTTATCTCATTTATTTAATCCTTCTCAGATGTTGAAAACCTGGTGCTGTTAATTACCATAAAAAATAGTCATCTGTCCAGAGTTAAACGTGTTATTCATTACTCAAAGCAGTGTATTCACTATTCTATTTTAAAGGTGGTGGTGATAGTCCTGAGAATGTGATACTGCGCAACCGGAGCCGTCCGCGCGTTTCCTCGGGTCGAAAGCACCCGGAGGCATCTGAAATGGTACCACCAGTGGCGGTGGACGTGCGTCGGAACGCTTTTTACCCCCGCCTTGGCACCAACGATATTGGTGGGGACGCGGGCGACTCTCCTTGCGGCCATAGCACAACCAATACTACCACTTTGCAGGCCTATCTGAACAGCCTCAATCAGCAGCAACAGCAAGTGCCACAAACGGCGCCTTCGCCACCACTTACCTACTACACCGAACCCCGCTCCTCTCATCAGCGCCCATCCATCCTGCCCCCATCCTCCTCTCCCTCCTCCACCGTTACACCTCCGCGCCAGCCCTATACACCCAATGCGACCGCTATGGAGCAGAACGGCCACGACTCCCTTTCACGTCCTCTGCGTTCCGTCTCCGCAGGCTACAACGGCAATGGACGTCGCATTCAACGAGCCCCCGCCTGTCGTCTCATCTCGAATCCTTATCAGCCCACTCGAGTGGTCAACAATGACACCCCAGTCTTCTCATTCTCTCCCTCAAAAAAGACCATGGCTACCCAGCCTGTGGTCTCTACCCCCAGTTCTACTGACAGTGCTTCTGGTGGTGCCTCAGAAAACGAGGCACAGGAGTACCATCATGAGTACTTCTGGTATGCCCACCAACAGCTGAATCCACCCTCCCCATGATGTGAATTGGCGAGTACTGACATGCGCACTTTTCTTCGCGAATCTTTCCCTCCTCCGTTGCCGCTCTCCATATGCCACATCGTCTTTCATACCAGCGCACACTGCCGCTTTTAGTAACCATCCTCGTCTCTTCCCCCCTCCGCATTTATAAATTCCCTCTTTTTTTCTGCCACCTGCCTGTCTGCGTCCACTTGTCCTACCGTCCGACGTGCTTTTAATCTTGTGTGTACATCTCTCTAGTTTATGCTTCTTTCTCCTCTTCCTATTCTTTATCTTATCTCATGGCTTATCACGCTCTACTTACCCCAAGGTATTTGTAAATGTTTTGCACTGTTAAAAATCCGCTTTTGCAGCATATAGGGATGTCGATAACACACTCTGTAATTCTTTTTGTCCTTGCTCAGCCTATTGGAGGAAATGCATCTTCGAGCACTTTTAAACCTCCTTCCCAGGCATTATTTGAGTGCTATTCAGTTCTCGTCCATCAGTGATGACGTATATTTTGAATGTAAAGTCGACGTTACGTTGGAGTGGAGGATTACGTGCTTACGGATTTTAATTCTTCCTTCAACAAAGACGTTCCCATTACTTCTTTTTTGATGATGTCGCTTGTAATGGGAATTTGACTTGCTTTCACAGTTTTATTACTTGGATGTGGTGTGGTTCCCCCCGATGAGGATTGTCCTGTTTACTATAGGCGGGGGAATAGCTACGAGGGTAAATCTCGAGGCGTGAGTTATTTCGAATCTACAACGCATCATGTGACTGGGTTTTGAAAACAACCCGCAAAGAAATTCGCCAAGCTTACGCTACACTGCCACTGTCGCTCTGTGAGGGTGGGATGGGAATCGTATGATCTGTCGCCATGTGCTTTTTTTCCTGTCATCCATCGTGTTCTCCTTTTTCTTCGCTTGCTTTGGTCCTCTACTCCTTCAAATCTACCATTTTCCAGAGATGGCGTTATTGTAGACGAGACTAGGTTCCGCGTTTACCCATTGCAGCCAGACATTACTTTGGGAAATTAAGGTTTTGTTAATCAGTTATCGTCAATTGCCCACTAAAGCAATGTAATCAAGATACACTTTGCTCGACTTAAACTTATATTGGTGATTCGACTCCGTGCTGCTTTTTGTGTAAGGTGAATCCAGCAACGCTGTGAACGTTTACAAACCATAATTTCACACGTGCTCACGCGGTTTAGCCGACTTTGTTTCCGAGCTAACACTTTGATCTCCAAATATGCGGCGGCTATTGTGGTCCAACTGGAGAGCAAGAGAAAAAAGCAGAAAATTCCATAGCTGTTGCCTAACCGCGAAGTCATTTGCATGCAACATTGGTGGTTTGCGTGTGAATCCATATCAAGGGAGGCGGGTGTGACAAATTGCTTTTGTGGGTACTGGATTCGTCGCGTGAGGCTGATTTGCCTGCTGAAGAGTTTGGTGCATTCACGGATTGGCGCTGTGTTACTTAATTGCCTGTCCAATCCAGTCGGCCTCCTCGACTCTGTGGTTACTCTTATCCCGTTTACATTGTGACCATTACTTAGTGGTGTGGTTGTTTTAACTATAAATTGCGTTGAAAAGTAATACAGCTCATTAGAAGAGGCAAATGTTAGTACTTTAAGGGACCAACAAACTGTTACCCCTCAAAGGTAGTCGTCAACGCTAGCTGGACTTCGAATAGCCATTCGATGCAATTTAATCCTAAGCCCCTATCAATTTTACAGTAAATCAGATCCAACTCTGCCTCTGTATGTTTTAACTTTAGCATTCCTTGATGCTCACTGCCAAAGGAAAAAGAATTACAGTACTCTTCTGTTCTTCCTATGAAGACAGTTCTACAAAACCTCTTCAATAGTGAGCTAAAAGCGTTAGCGCTTAGGGATAAAAATTCTAGCTAAAGAGAGTATTGGTGCTGATACGGGCTAATAATTCACTGGAGCGTCTAAAACTACAGTCAGCTTTCAGTCGAAAGCAGTGTAGGCTATTCAAAATACGGTTTCGTAGAATGAAACAAGGCAAGAATGACAGATCATGAGCCCTTCTGCGTAAATCACTTGCCAATGAGCACTACAAGATAGCGCCAAAGAATAAAGACCTTAAAAATGGCTTGATGACAAGCTATGCTAGTATGTAGTCAAACTGCACCTTCCCTTGTCAAAGGCACTTGGTACTGTGGAAAATCGTTCGATTTACCAATTTACCGTGCTAATAGAGCATACATATTTTAGTTTCACATGAGCATGTAATCCTTACTGGAGTCAGTTTTTTTCATTTTACTCAGATTTAAACACAACACTTCAAGGAGCACTTGAGTACTGGCACTTTTGCACTCATGGTGTGTGATCACCGCAAATAGCTACGATCACTAGCCAAAAGCCATAGCACGTTCAAGACGTGGAAGGATTCCACCAAAATTGATTTCTTTTTAAATCTTGGTTACACAATCTAAAGGGCGTTTCTTCACGATCCATCCTAAGTAATTAGGATACTTCACACTCTGAGGGTTCATGCATCGTTCCACCGACTCCTGTGCATTCGCTTAGGCGTACGGTCGCGTATGCACTTGATACCAACTTTACAAGACGCTGGTCATTGATGAACATAATTAAAAGTGCCAATTTTAAAATGCAGATGAGCGTTGTGGTTATGGCTACCGACCTGCACCACAATGCATAATGTCACAAACTTCCTCAAAATCTAGGAACTTCCTTTGCAGTTTGTCACTTTTGTCAAATTCGATCGACAAAGTCGAAATTAAGTCAGAATGTCAATTCAGCATGTCATGGTTTGAAATTGCAGAAAGACAAGAGTGAAGCCCCAAGGCAAAAAACAACAGCAAAACTGAAAGGTAACCCAGCCACCTGACTTACAATAATAATTTCATCAACGATTGAATAGTGAAATACGGAAAGGCATTATTAAGTCTTCAGTGTTAAGGTAATATAATGCACGCCTAAATTTTTCTTTCACTCAACTACTGTTCAAGATATTCTCTTTACAAATTCACACAGTCTGAATGCTCAGGAGTTGAATATCACATAAATAAGAGCCGTCAATACTAAATTCCCATGTTTTTACTGGTAGTAGCAACAAATGAGTAAATTAGAGCCCTAATCAAATTGGTCTAAACAGTGATTCCCAATGACTTTACTTAAGTATCAATGAAGGAATGGAGTTAGATTGAGCAGTAAGTTGTGGGTTGCCTAAAAATGTCAATAAAATCGCCTGAGAAGTGTAATGTTTTAAGGCCACTTCAATTTCATCCGCTTTGCCAAATGCGGTGTGTTCAAACCCGAGGGCACGTAAAGTGTCACTGAAATAGATTGCATGCGAAGTGAAAGGCTTCTGGATGATGCTGGCTAGCTCACTTGCTAGGCATTTTAATCGTCAAGGCATATTAATTGACTCTGAAAGCCCCTAGGATTTCTGCTGTCTGGAGCGTGTCACTATCTAAAAAGGCCAATATGGCGTGACAGTGATCAACAGTAAGTTCACCGTAAGGGTCAGCGACAATCTATGATTGAAAATCCATCTTCGGTGAACTTGTGAAAGCTGTCACAATTGTCATTATATGCATTCTATGTGTTCGCTTTATTGCTAAGCCATTTACACTAGTCAGAAACGTGTGTGTAAGCCTCACTTTCATGTTACCCGGCTTAATGCGACCATGGTGAAGATGAATCTTTCCTGCAGTCAAGATACGCCCAACCGAATAGAGGGCCTGTGCCAAAAAACTAAGAGTACCACCATTTTTAAGACAAATGAACCCACTGTTTTGTCTGTCAAAAGCGGTGGTACCAGCGCCACTTGCAAATATGGAACTAGTGCACGGCTGATGTGACATGAACCAAATGCATTTAAGGTTTCATGAAACTCGGCTCAACCTATGTAGGCTACCAGCATACCTTCTTCAGGTGTTTAACATTTCCATACTTGAATACAAAAATAAATTACTAGTTAGGTGAGTGAGAAATGTGTTTGCTTCAAAAAATACCCATTATTTGCTTACACCTCCATCAAACAGAACAGTAATATTGAGTGATCCCTCAACTGAGAAATACGACTTCTCAACTACTCCAGTTCAGTTGCGGGTAAAAGCTGAGTTTTGAAAACACAAAATAACTTTCTTCAGTGTTAGAAACATTAACAATGACCTCGTGTTCACCGCTGCTGATAACAGGCGTTGCAGGCTTAATTCCACCAGTTGCATAAGGGCTAGATTACCTTATCACCTAAATGAAACCAAAACTTCTGATGCCAGCCGAGGGATTGTGTAAAAAGGTTAAGTTTTGTGGAATCTTAAGCAAGGGTAACGCATATCGGCACAACTTCATCCGCCCTATTCTTCCTTTCCCAACCAATCCAGCATCTTTTCTAGAATTAACTCCTCCAATTCGATAAAATCAATTCAAGATTGGCTCATTAGATCCTGGTTGTAAAAACCAACTGTCCTTGCTCAAGAGCACTCGCCAGCCTATAATCTAATACGACACTGTGCGCCCTTTTTCCACCCTTGGTCAACAACGGCGAAGTTAACTACGCCCCTTGTTGTCCGAAGCTATGCGATCAAACAGGTACAAGAGAGTGGTAAAACATTTCAGAACTTGCTTTGGGAGAGGTTAAAACTTTAATTTGACTGCATCTTCGTACACTACAAAGCTATTTCAAGCCCTCAGAAGAGCTCATATGGGACTTCCTGAGGTATCACTGGCTGAAACCGTAAATCTGGAAGCCAGTCTTAAAACCTCTCATGTCGCATGAAAATTAATAAGAAGTCCTTTTTAGAAATCAACTATATTAGAACATTGCAAGCATCTCAGTTACAAACACGAATCCTCAAAATCCTTGGCAGAGGAATCCCCAAGAAAGACCCACGTTTTGGAAGAACAAGGCTAAAAGCCACGGCATTACGGGCGATACGCCGAGCAAGAGGCATATTAGTGACTAGTTGCTCCACCGAACACACCGATCAGCAGCATTGCACAAATTATATTTCGATAACTAGTTATATAGGTAGAGGGATAGCATGAGGGAGATGGGAAAATCGAGCGTTAAATGACTACTGAAGGGAAGAAAAGGGGCAGAGGACAAAGCAGTCTCCACCTATTGAAAGCTCTAACATATCGTGGGCGAGGGGAAGTAATGAAAGGCTCGAAAGATGAAAAATGTCAAAATACGCGCCTATTGAGAGTTGGTAGATGTGTATTTGCGTGTATGTACACCGATAAACAGAGAGGGAACTTGTCTGTTACCGGAAGAGGTGAGGCACAGCTGAAGCAGGTTGCATGTCGGCCAGCATAGAGGAGAAGTCTGAGAGCCGTTGGTACTCTTCGTATCCCTTTTCCACCATCCCCAATGCTCCCGTTGCCCCCTCTCCCTCCTCTTCCTCTTCCTCCTCCGTGAAGGTGGGGTTCGAAGCCTGGTGGTGGTTGCTACCGACACCACCTGAATGGGCTGCGGGCGGCAAACGCAGCGGACAGGGCAGCATCTCGGGCATCACTGTCAAATGGGTTATCAATGCCTCAAGGGAGGGCCACTCCTTATCCAGACCCTAAAATTGGATGCCAAAAAAACAATACATACAAGGTGCTGATTTGAAAATTACAAAATGTCATCTGTATACTTCAAAAGGCCTTGTGTTTTCCACTTTATATAAACAGAGCAATTGTTTTTACGGCTACTAATTAGTAGTTGAGCAAATGGACCCAAAGAAAATGTATCCACGGCCAGTACCTCTATTGTTCCAGTCAACATTATAGCTTGAACTACTGATTTTACTGAAATTGTTTTAGTAGGCAGCCTCTTTGATATAATACTTTTGCCAATTTTGTAGAACCGATGGACGAAAGGAAAGACAGGCATGTTCCAAGAGTACTTGTTCCTTGACACACCAAATGAATACAATAAGATGCTAAATTTAGAGGTCGGCATTTAGAAACAGCAGTGTGGTAAAAATGGGGAAAAAGATATGAGAGGAAGTGAGAGCACACATCCACTTGGGAAATAAAGTTGACGTTCTATTCCCCGGAGAAAGTTACCACCATTAGCCTTGGCTTTGGAAGTTGGGTAGAGAGATTTAACTAGCCTGAAAAGCTAAGAATTTTAATTCGCACATATTCCAAAGCGAGCGATCCTGGACAATTAATAGTTGAGGTACAGAGGTGGGGATGTTGCAATGAACATGTATGGGATATGTGGGGGTAATTTGCACATAGTCCAATAAAAAGCCTGTGAAATAACATTGAAATTGAACATGATTTTCCTAGGATATCAGAAGGCACGAGATCCTATAATGCATTGAATATTACAATTAGGCACGTTATCCTCAGAAAAACAGATTTATATGGTATAAATTAGGTCTTCTTTTCAGATGGAAAAAAAATTTCAAAAGTAAACACCAAACCAAGCAGTGATGATATTCAAAAGAAAAAATCAAGGGGTTTGAGTTGTGCAAATATTTGATTCCCCATTCAAGAGCAACCCAAGATGGCTGTAAAAAATGGCATTGAATTGCATCATTCCTCGATGTTTGTTCGCTTCGATGTTGAATTTATTTGAAACTGCATGAGCTTTTCCAGCTTCCTGAGATTTGGTGCAAACATGGAGTGGCATGACGGTCATGTCGCCTAGCCAACTCCCTCCAACTCCCCAACCTCTAAGCTGTTAGTGTAAACAAAAGCGAAACTGGTGAAAAAAATGCATAAATGGAATATTTTAACTTTTAAACTGCAAGTTAAATGCTACAGCATTATAAGATTTGACCTCTGTGCTAGTGCATTGCCCCAACAAGAATAAGTACAAATAGGACACTGAAGTTTTAATTTACATGGGGTTATTTGGTTACTTTGATATTATTTGCCAAGGGAAAACACTTCAAGAAAAGCATTGAAGCTCAAATCAAAACCTATTACTCGGATGCATGAGCATCCTGGTATCGGGTTCAAAAATTGACAAATCGCTACCCAGTCCAGGAACATAGGAAGCCTACTACTTTTAAGACGGTACCGGATTGTGCATTCCTCCTAATGAGGGAGCACTCCGAGGTTCAAACAATGCAGCAGGATATGATGGCAAGTAGTGAAAAACACAAAAAAGCAAATAGGGAGTCAGAAAGAGGAGGGTAAGAACGCACCTTGAGTTTGACGCCATGCTTAGAGTGTTGGATGAGGTAATGAGTGATACCAACACAATTGACGTTGGTTGGCACTCGCACCGAGAGCGCCCAACAGCCCGGCTGGGTCACGCTGTCTCGCACCAAGAAGCTCCCTGTCTGAAAAGCGAATACAAGGACACCAATTATATTAAAATACTAAAATTACAAATGGCTGGCGTTTTCTTTGATGCAATACTTCACAATCCGATATGGTATGGTATATGTGAATGCTTGGCAGTCCCAGAGGCTCTATCATGTTATTTTCTTCCAATTAAAGCGCATGATACAAGCGTCACATTTATGCGAGGCCTCAAATTTCCCATCTGTGCTCAGAACCACAAATATATGAAACGCATACCTTATCAGCTCCTGGTAACTGGTTGCAACAAATCGCATGTTAAATAGATTGGTTGATTTTAAAACAATGAAGTATGCGCATCGTTCGAGGATAATGACACTGTTTTAAGTTTTGACAACCTATTTGACAGACTCGGCTTTCCAAGTGTTTGTGCCATACTAAAACGTCTGGATTGTAGAGGACGGCTCTCCCCTGAGATGCTGATGGGGTATGTGGTAAACAAAAGTAAAGCTTGTCTTTAGTGATGGACATGACAATTTTCTGCATGGAATAGAGGCATGAAGACGACTGTGGTGTAAACAACAAGGTATATGAAAACGAGTGCCACCTATTTCTACAGTTTAGACCAGCGGAGGAATTAAATCCCATTTGTCGAGACTGAAATGCGTAACATGACGCCTCAACACTATGACAATGCATCTTGAGATTGAGTATCATAAAGTCACTACGACGAGGACAAAAATTGAACTAGAATTACTATTATCAAGCATTCATTGTTAAAAAGATCTTCAAACGATTGCTGAATATTAAAGAAAAACGTCCTGGCTCCGCAAACATCCACCACCATTCTTTCAAGCAATAAATATGGAATCGGTTCTTCATAATCAGGTCATTTGTAAAGTTTGAAAAACCAAACAACAAAGCCATACTCGTCAAAACTGTTATCCAACTGCTGTTCTGCATAAGAAAATAGAAGTACCACCTCCAGTGGTGAGCCTGAAAGGAGGAAAGGTCGAAGAGACTTTAATGCGAAGTAAAGAAGAAATTCTGCATAACGAGAAAGAGATTTAAAACGAGGCTAATTTAGCCCGTTTAGACCACTTCCCTCCTGTTGCGTTACTGAAACGTAATATAGCACACATCCATCCACAGATTCCAATGATTGGTCTCGAGCTAGAATCTCATAGTTAATGAGATAAAAAGGCTAGAAATGTCAAAATTACACTGAAAATTGTTGCCATTGTCACTAAGCATCCATTCTCAAACACCCTAGTTATCAAAGTAACCTGGTTAAGAAGCAGCTCAGAAGTAAGAACATTGTGGCACGTTGAACAGGTAACAGAGAAAGGTGCATTTTTCTTCTTCAAAATCAACAGTCAATAAATTGTTTGAACAAAAGAAGAAAAAGATACCACAATAGTGCTTATGAAATGGCTCCCTCTCCTGCCGTTTTTTTCCTCCCTCTCGTACCCTCCACCTAGCTGAAGTTGACCAAGGGTGGTCAGTAATGACAATTTGCGCACAATCTCAGGTGGACTTTACTTTGTTGTGATTGTGATGAGAGCGGATTAACATTCCACTGTCAACGTCAGGGCATAAAAGACCTGAAACGCAGCCACCCCTTCGACCAGACAACATTTGAGCGTTTTCGTGGAAGAATTTGCACCTAACTTCGCAGCACCTCACTTCCAAAGTAGTCGGGATTTACATCTGACGTGACTCCTCAGTCATAATTTCAAGAACTATTTATAACATCAGATAAACATCCTTATGAGCTCAAAATAAAGCTTTATAGAGACTACGATAAAACACTTCTTAGAAACGTTTAACTCCTTAAACAGCGGTCAGCACACGCCGACCTCGTGACTGAGTAGACGCTATTGACCCCATATAACCACAATTCTCTGCACACATTCACAACACTCATCGAATGAAGATGTTCTCCCCTAACCAATCTGCTTGTTTCAAGGGTATTAAATTGTAGGCGGAAGTGAGGAACGCTGAACCTCTTAAAAAAAGCAACTAATGAAAAAGACTGAACACATACCTCTTCATGCGTGAGCAACTCGAGAGCGACCTCACGAGGCAAGTAAGCCTGAAACCAGGGGGGTGTGGGGTGTTGAAATGGCAGAAGAGGCGCCGGAGTGGGTGTCGGAGTAGGTGTCGCTGTGGGCGTCGGCGTCTCCCCTGTCCACCGACCAGGTTGGTGATGTGGTTGACGCGATGGCGTAGGTGTCGGTCGAAAGCAGTTCAGCCAGCCCCTACAACCGCCGTTAATCGTTGCCAATGGCTGTGACTGCTGATTACCACTGCTTCCGTTGTGTAGTGACGATGGAGACGATTCCAGACCCGCGTGCAGTGGACAAGGACCTGACATCTCGCCACCACCGGTTGCTTCTGCTGCTGTTGATTGCCTGCATATTGTTAAGTAAGCTGGTTAATAGATAAGAGGAACTAATTTATTGAATGTTCTGTGAAACGGTCGATCACGTTTCACCAATACTATGCATCCACAATTTTCGACCATTCGCCTTGATCATCCTTTTCTTTATTATTTAGATGGGCCATAATCACTTTGCACCTATGATTTGATTTTGGAATGGGCAAGTTAAAATACATAACTGATTCATTTAATGAAGTGACTCGGGGCATTTCGCCCAGGTAAGCAATTTTAATTGCAAAAAAGAGCCAGGTGTATATAAGGGGGTGAAGGTATGATTTTGGCTAGAAAAAAATACTTTATCCAATTAACAGGGATTGAAGTAATAAATATACCATCATTCTCTCTACATCAAAA
The DNA here is from genome assembly GCF_000524195.1 of Echinococcus granulosus. Taxonomy (NCBI): domain Eukaryota; kingdom Metazoa; phylum Platyhelminthes; class Cestoda; order Cyclophyllidea; family Taeniidae; genus Echinococcus; species Echinococcus granulosus. The sequence continues at coordinate 53,639 of NW_020170405.1, read as the reverse complement.
GAAAACCGTTTCCACTTTTGTATCATTCTAGCGGCTGGCAAAATAAACGTGAACGCCTCAAAATGGCTCATCGAGTGAGTGCAGTCAAACTTCGACTTCGTGGGAGTAGTAGGTGTTATCCGCTAAGACTGGTTTTAATTATTCAGCTCAAATGCAAATTCTGAGGTCGAACTAGATCTCCAATAGTATTAGCTAGGCAATCCCAAAAACCACACATTTACACAGCGAAAAAAAGGAGGAAGTTGGATGATAGGAGATAATGTCCCCGGTGAATGGCAAATAGTTTGATGGTTGCTTTCGAAGGATGTGGTATCATAAAAGAAGCCTTATTCCATACCATGACCCGGATACAGCAATGACAGTGAGGAAATGCCATTATAATTAGTGTTAGGTGCTATCTTTAACAAAATGACGGTTTAATAATTCGTCAACATACCTCAGTGCCAGTCAGAGTCGAGTAACTAATTTGCTTTGCACTAAAAATTTTTCATCTGTGCACAAGTAAAGATAAGAAAGAGAGCTCTTCCATACGTTGCCTTCCGAAATGATGTTAGATAAGGAACATTCTTAAATGCTGCTTCATGACTCTCATAAATCCAAGCGGCGAGAACTAAATACAAAGCTGGGGTGATGCTACAAATTCCCATCCAATCACATGGCGTGGTCATTAGACGAAATTATACACTGAAAAATACAACGTTCAGCTTTAATATTAGTCGCCTTCCAAACAAACTACTGCTTCGATAGCTGTTCTTAAAGAACCCGGCCTTATTTCACCTCCCAGTTTAAAGCATGAATATGACACTATGCCACAGGTAGCTAAGTATTCTAATTTTAAACGCTGCCTATAAGCCAGAGCAAAATTAAAGAAAATCAACCCGTCTTTCTTTGAGAAAACTAATTTGTACGTATACAACTCAGTAGCAGAAACATAATGCCTAAGCATATGGTGAAGTGTAGAAGACTAAACAAATAGGATGAGAAAAAGACTCACCAAGCCGTAACGGGGCCATCGAAGGGAGGGACAGGACAGACATCAGCGAGTTTTTGGTCGTGCTGAGACGTCGCTATCACTGCCCCCAACTCTTCTGCCTCCGTTTCCACCTCTGCAGCAGCTGCTGCCTCAAGAATCGCGAATTCCAAGTCCTCTGCATCCTCCTCCTCCTCCACCTCCCTCTTGTTGGCACTCCCGCTATCCTTCGGACTTTCAGTCTCTAAATCCGAAATCTCCGCACCGGAGGACTCACTCAGGCTCTGAAGGGGCACTCTGCCTCCTGATTTGTGAGGAGAGGCCTCGGAGGAGGAGTGCCGAGAGGTCGCACCAAAGCCTCTGCGCAAGGAGTGTACTCTAGAGGGGACGGAACATTGACAAAAAGGTTACAAGATAGTGGTAGCTCACAACATTCCAATCGGACGTAATTGAGATGCCCAAATTACCTGCTTCAAGGATTAGAGTAAGACTACCACTAATCCTGGTCCCCGCATTTAAAGAAAAAGGGCGAAGGAAATACTGTAGTATCTTGCGACATTTCATTCGCATAAAATCGTCAAAGACAATCACCTTATGTCTCCACTTAAAGGGATGAACAGAGAAACGAAAAGCTGGCACCTTTCGAACCAGCTGTACCGGAAAAACAAGCAATGAAAACGCCATATTTCAGGTCGATCAAACAACAGAAAGTTCACACAATTAACGCAATATTTTTTAGCGCTCGGCAAATAAAAAAAGGTTCTGTGCGTGTTCCATGGGTAAAGTGACTCAATTTTACTAGAACATAAGTCACACAGTGGTAATAAATTTTAACCCAAACGGAGAATAAATACTCATTTGAAAAACTGTAAGAGCAGGACTTTCAGTGATACTAAAGAATTCTCAGAAGGACAAAGGGATGAAAGGTAAAAACGCCAAGAAAAGTCTAATCGGACCTGATGAGTGAAAGGGAGGGGAGGAGAGGGAAGAAATTCGCCATCGAAGAGACAACGCCACCACCAAGACCGTTCGCAAAGAATTAAGTGCTCATTGTGTTCAGGTCACCCTCCAAACAATTAAATTTAAGCACGTCACAATAGGATTATTAAAGTCTAGCCTATTCACAGAAAATTACCGTTATTTAATGTGGTTATAAAGATCCTCGTCTCATTGGACTGTTAACAGAGAAAGACCTCCTCCGGTTCGAGAGTGATTTCTCAAATAAGATTATGAAATTGAGCAGCGGGTAAACTGGAATTACGCGTTCAAAATTCGTAACTACATTATAACGTTTTCGCTGCAGTAGCTAGCTAAAATGACGGTCATATAGGTCGCCACAGGTGAAAAAAAACTGCACGAGCATGACAAACAGGTTCCAGATAGAGACAACAAATCTTTTAATCTTTTTTTCAATACGTGGAATAATAAATGATTTCAATAACCAGCTGATGAGGTTAAACAAAATTACATGGGGCTGAGCGTTGTTCTTAAGGCAAAGTAACAACGAGTAGCGCTACGGAGGATCTCACTGAAAAGAAACGTTTCCCCTTGTCTGTTGCATATGATGCGGGCGAAAATGCGGTGCAATTTTTTCTTGATTCCTGAATCTTAAATTGCACAGAAATAATTCGTAATCACCGTATTCTAAGCAATCGAATAAGATTTCACAAAATAAATGATGAAAATGATTTACGAACTACCTCAGAAAGCAACATCAGCAAATTAGATGTTATTACCCCAAAATATGCGCATTTTGTACGAAAACTAGAGAACGCGGGGGAAGGAGCTAAGTCTCTAACGTCTGAAGCGCAGAAGAGAAACAACTTCGCACTAAAAGGAAGACACTTGATGACCCGCACAGAGCGTCGATGCAGAGGGCTTTGGAGTTAAAAGCCAAGGCGTGCCACGTAATCATCTGCAGCAAATTCATGATCCCAACCGAATTAATCAACGCCCTGTTGATGAACACAAACACAGGCAGACGTGAAAATCTCAGCCTATAAAAATAGACTAAGCTGGGTAAAACAAACGATTATAGTGATATAATTGAGATCAAATCACAGAAGATCGGCATCTTGCTACAACAAAGAGCTTGTTGTTCATATGCTACAGGTATGATGGTGAGAAAGCAAATAACATAAAATACTACACTTTTCACTTCAAGAGAGGACAATGATCATACCCGAATGACCGTATCAAAAATATGGCCAAAATTGAATCATCCCTACCTACTAGAAGGGCGTTTCATCAGAATGAGAAAACACCTTTAAGTTGACATGTTAGCGATTACAGAATATCTTGGAACGGTTGGATGTCATTCCGGGTGTAGAGCTGCTTATAGTCAAACACTAAAGATGACGGCGCTTAACTGCAGCGTTAAAATACCATCAAAACAACTTTCTATGTTAAAACAACAATCTAATGAGGACCAAAACAAAGTAGCATTTGCGCTGAATTCCTACGAGTGCAAAAGGGGTGGAGCCTGACAAACCAAACTTTATGTAACAGTGAATACAAATCTTAATCGTCGATAAGAGAAAAAGACAAATAAGCAACTGTGGTAATAAAAACAAGATTAAAAGTACAGTGAGCAAAAGAAATGATAGAAAGCCCGAAGTGAACAGTAAAAGCAGTATGACGGCAAGGTAGGTACCAGTATGAATGACAAAATCAGCCCGTAGTCTTCGGCTTAAAAAGGTATCTGCTTGTGGTTTTGCCGTGTAGGCGTGAATGAAAATGGGAAATGGAAATAGTGAAAGTGGCCACTACAGAGAGAGGCGGCCTGCCAACAGCAACAATTTCATTTGGAACATTTAAAGCCGGAGAACCGCCTACGTTCGAAATAATAACTAAGGAATCTTACTTATTATTGTCCCGCGAAATGTGCTAAAAGCACTAAATTTAAAAAGAACATCTACAAGTGCGCAGCGTTTTAGTAGCGAATACCTGGGTTAATCTTACAAAAGGAGCTTCTTGAAAAAATTAGCTAGCTTGGAAGAAATACATTCGTTAATGATCTATCAACCGTTTTTCATTTAATTCAGCGACGAAACAATCAGCATAATTCGAGAGCTATGCTGCTTGAGCACAATGAAGGCACGCGATAGAAAAAAACGGAGAACCATCGACCCGACTGGGCAGTTTCGACTGTACCAGTAGGCGTAAATACGCGTGACAAGCTGATTAGCGCTACGAAAATGTATTAGGCATTACAAATGGTAGCCTGCTCACAGTTTAAATTTTGTGAAAAGCGTTGTGCACCCAAAAGCTCGTTCCAAGGCCTGCCCCACTACTAAATCGAAAATAAACACGTTTTGTTATTTCTTTCCAGCATAATCCATTTCCTAATTTGATGAGCAATGCATGTGATATGGGGGTTCTGAAAGAAAAAAATTGAGTGTCAT
>NW_020170405.1:45596-49165 GCF_000524195.1 Echinococcus granulosus | reverse complement strand
CGACGGCATTGCCCGTGGACGGAAAGGAAGACTCTGACTTCTTGTGGTGCGGTGTCTGTTTGGTCAGGGGCTTCTTTGATTCGTTAGCGAGGGAGTCCAGGTGAGTCTTGAGTGCTACTACTGGACTTGCTGCGATTGTAGTGAGAGAGTGATCTCCTAGATAAATACAGGAAAAGCAAACTATTAAACCGCACATAAATCATATTATTTGAAGCGTTCGTCCCAATCTCTGTGGTAATTAATTCCTTGTGATCCCTTTATAGCCAAAGCACGATTTCCAAAAAACGCCGCTTCAAGAGTAATTGCCCATTTATATTTTGATTTTTTCTTGATTAGAGATCCTTAAATAAACAAAATTAGATTGCCATTTAACAATAACTGGAAGTGGATCCATCTATTCAAATTAATATCAACGGGAGATTTATCGATATGTATTGAGAAAGAATAGAGAACGCCTTTAATTTTCATTGTATCCAATCTAAAAGGCTTATTGCGGTGTGTGTTGACCACACCCATCAACCAAATCGCCGTGCTATGTGTCGAGGTTGTGTAGCGCCGGTGGAGAGCGGGCTTTAAACGGAAATACCGCAAATAATAGTCAAAACATTCATTGGTTAGTGAAATGAATTATCTGATATGATTTCGAAGGCAATATACTTAATCTTTGGATGCTACTGTGTACAGATGAAGTTACGCCCAAACTCGTGGCATGCATTCAAGCTCGAAAAAAACTTTAAAAAGAGAAAGGCGGAAATTGCTACTACAGGAAGCCCGATAATGTGGAAGCCAAATCCATAGGGAGCATCTAGAACTCTGAGCTTGTACGCTTATGCAAACCTAAGCAGTTTTCACGGTTGCATATCACGAAGTACAGGTTATGAATTATTTAACAAATTGACGACTATTTGGGGTATAAAATCATCCCTTTATAAGGGCTTCAACTGAGTGATCAGGTCAACAATAGGCTCAAGTCAATTTTTAATTTTTGGCCTCACTAATTAATTTGGCAATGTATGGTATTATCCGAGCCTTTGATGGCATCGCAGAACAAGAAAAAAACAGAAGGTATTATAGAGTTTGGCCCAGGGAGACATTTGAATTCGCGGCTTTACAAATCCTCATTGGAAGAGGGACAGATCAAAGTGCCCAGGCTTTAAATGGAATAACTTTCTTTTTCAAAGGAAAAGTCCAGTATTGTCATGGAGCTCATCATGGATAAAATAGAACCACCCCTTTTACAAAAGAGAGCATTAGTGAAATCGAAATGACAATAGCTGTATTGGAGCACTAATCGAAGTAAAGAGCACATAAATTAAAATCAGCAGATAAATAGTGAAGGGTGTTCTAAATGGCATCCTGTTGTAACTGCGATTAATGTGCCATCATAACTGCACAATCAGGTTGCTCCCCGCAGAATACGCCTAGTCATGGCTTCTTTTGGAAAGTACTAATGTTCAAAATAACATTCAAAGAAGCCATACGAAAGAACATAGAGCGGTGATCTGGTATAGTACCTAAGAATACCAATTAAAAAAGAGAGTTCAAATAACCAAACACCGACCCTATTTAAGTGTTTAAAAATATATAGTGGCGGAAACATCCCCAAGAAATACAGGAAGAACAGTTATTAACAACCAAAACAGAAGGGACTACGTGGAGGAAATTAAAAAGAAACATTCTAGTGAAAAGATATTTATAAAATCGCAGCTAATCAAACTAAGGTGGTTCGTGAAAAAAACGTCAAAGCAGCCTATTTATGAATGTATTTTTAGAAAGCTACGACCACAAAAACAATCATAACTCCAAGATGAAATGACTCGGTGACTAAGTGCAGGTTATTTCAGGAAGTATGATTATGAAATCCGAGTTCGAAAAGACAAAACTTTGACACAATGCATTTTCTGCAATTTAGCAAGCAACTACACTCCACAGTGAGGACCTTGTCGCTTTTTATCTCGGAAGACATATTGGTAAAGTAGTATATTCGAAAAAACAGAAAAGTTCATTTATATAAATGTTTACCAAAAGATGACAAGTTCAAGCACCTAGGTACTGACCCCAAACCACCACTTAAAATGTTGTATAGTGCTACAAAAACCTTAGGAAAGTATCCACTGAAAAGTGGATAAAGCCTAAGGCACGAAGCCACGCATAGACAAAACAATTAAAACTTCTTCACAGAAAAATGCAGTTATAATTAATCAGAAAAGGGATGCGAATACGTATGGTAGTATATGTCGATAAGCGATCAGTACTTCACGGTGTATTGAAAGGTACACTTCTGAAGGCATTTTGTAAAGCCGCAGGCTGAAGGATCAAACCTGCCACCGACAGGTTTGTCTGCCATGAACAAACCTGACACATGGCACCATTAGAAATTCAGCAGGAAACTAAAGCCTGAGGACAGGGTCCAGTAGTAGAATAATTGCAGTCAGAGAAGACAGAGCGAGGAACGCACCAAGGGGAAGGTCGAAAATGGCCCGATACTTGTCCTTGATGGAGATTGGAGAGATGGGGAGGGGCGAAGAGGGTGCCTGTGGTGGCGGGGAGTGGAGGGCGGAGAACTTAGGGGAGGCGGAGGAGGACGCATCGAAGAAGGCGACAGAGTGACGCGCCGGTTGCGGGTGGCGTCGCAGTGGATTCTGCTGCAGATGTTGGTTGTGTTGCTGATGTTGCAAGAGCAGAGGACATGGGGCCCTAGGGTCCGAGAAAGCGCGCTGTCTAGCGGTGACGTTGCCCTGCCCAATAACACCTGCCACGGCTGCCTCACTCCCTCCCTCATCTTCCCTCGCCTCCTGTAACCAATGCCGACGAAGATGGGATGACACGCGACGGGGACTGCTGTTGAAAGGAAAAGGTAAATTTATTCAGGTATCACATCCAACTATTCGTGGATGCTTGTGATTTGACGACTAAATAGCAGCTTTCCCTTTTACGACTAAAAACTGGTAAATATCCTATTCAAATCGCCACTTTTGTTTCGCTTTGTGAGGCAACGAAATTCCATTCGTTGTTTGCAAATGAGCTCTAACCTTAAAAAAACTAATGCTAAATTATTTTAAATTGACTGTTTCTGCTGTGTACATCACGAAATGGGCATCTGAACTATTGAACTACTAATGCAAAACTTGCATCTCTAATTCTAAGGCATAGCGAAAATGGGCGCATTACGAAAGCGTGACCTAAACAATCCAGCCTCCATGCCTTTACGGATTTTAAACTGAATAATCACTAATAGAGCAGCACATTACTTTTTGTCCTAAGGCGAAAAATTTCCCCTTAAGAAGATTGTTTGAAAGGCGTCAATATTATGAAAAAAAAGTGCTACTGACCTAGAGGTTTAAAGGGAATATCCTTTTAAATACACTTGGAGGGAGAATTTGAATTCTGCTTCGTGGGCACATGGGGAGCACTAAGGGTTAAATGATTTGAAGCAGATTATTTTTTTTAATTTTTTAACTACTCTCTTAGCACCTTAATGACATCTCCAATTTTTGACACCTATTTGAGGCAAGAATGCATATGGCATTGCATTCCGTTTGTGTGAAGACGCCTGTGATTTACATAAG